>NC_043706.1:68672028-68685737 GCF_006229205.1 Suricata suricatta | reverse complement strand
GAGGGCACTTGTGGGGAAGAGCACTGGGTGTTGTATGGAAACCAATTTGACAATAAACTATTTAAAAAAATAAAAAATATTAAAAGAAAAAAAAGATGTGGTATGTAATCAGTGGAATATTACTCAGTGATTAAAAATGAAATCTTGCCATTTGCAACAATGTGGATGGAACTAGAGTGTGCATGCTGAGCAAAAATAAGTCAGTCAGAGCAAGACAAATATGACTTCACTCGTATGTGGAATTTATGATACAAAACAGATAAACATAAAGGAAGGGAAGAAAAATAATATAGAAACTTGGAGGGAGCCAAACTGTAACAGACTCTTAACTATAGAGAACAGACTGAGGGCTGCTGGGGTGTTGAGTGGAGGAAAAAGCTAAGTGGTGAGGGGGACTAAGGAGGGCACTTGTGGGGATGAGCGCTGGGCGTTATATGTAAGTGGTGAGTCACTAAATTCTGTTCCTGAAATCATTATTATGCTATATGTTAACTAACTTGGATGTAAGTTAAAAATAATAATAAAAAATTAAAATGAAAAATAAGTAAATAAATAAACACTCTAAAATTATACCAGCATGTATCCTTGGCTTAGAAAGTACTATGTACTATACATAATTTTTTAATGATTAAAGATCCAAGATTATAATTTAAAAATTTTTATTAATTAAAAAAATTTTATTAAGCCCTGCTTAATAACTTGCAGGGTTAAACTGCCCCAGTTTAACCATGAAACTATATTGACTTCCAATGATAGACAGTCCTTGGATGGGGCAGAAGTAGGTGCTTGGCTTGAATATTAGCTAACTCCAGAATTAAATAAATCAGCAAAGATTCAGTCCAAATACTTTCTTTGGCTAGTTAGTAGTTTATTTATCATAAAAGGTCAGCACAACCCAAAACTTCTGTCAACTGGAGACCCAGGCTGATGCAGTGGCCAATTCCCATTCAAGGAACTACCGTAATGAATTTAATTACTAAAACAGAGAGCTAGTAAGCTTCAAATCACATAGGAATGCCATGAATGAAGAAGACCATACTCCCACTCCTTGTGTTACTCCAAAAGGAAAATAAATTCAAAAAAAGCTCAAAATCTACACTGGTTGTGTTGCTTCAGGTTTTTTGTTTTGCTTTGTTTTTAATATAGGATTGGTATGCAGTGATATCTGCAGACATTAAGTAGATCTGCATTTACCAAATACCACTGAACTGACCTGTTGCGGCAGGTCACTTAATTGGGTCTCTCTTCCCAGCCCTCCAGTAGGTCCAAGATGACAAAAAGCCAATTCCAGATCTGAGCAATTGCTGGTAGGACACGGAAGCACATCCTGCGATACCTAAAACCCTCTGCCCTCGGTTCCAGCCAGCATTCCATTCCCGGCTTCAGGAGCTCTGGAGCACTGGTGGCAGAGAGCCCACAAAGGTCCCGCAGGAGAGACACACCCTGACGTACACCGCGCCCTGCGCTTCTACTTTCAGCAGCCAGTGCCAGGAAACCCCTTTTGCCGTTGTTCCAGGTACCGACCTCACCCAAAGAGTTCAGTCCCTTCCGTAAGGAATAACCTGTCAATGGCAACGAAGAGAACCAGATCTAGTTCCAGCTCTCAGGGACGCACCAGCCTAAAAGTACCTGTTGGTAGGGGGACCCCTATCTGCCGGCATCTAGTGGAGCTTCAAGTCCTACAGCAGAGCGGTCAGGAGCCCAGAAGGTGCTTTTCCTATGTCGATTTATTTTTGAGCCTGGAAAAATTAACCAAACATAAAAAGAAATAACAACACTCACTTTTAGTTACCATAGTTCCTGAGCAATTAGTCAGTGATGGCAGATAAACTCAGATAAACCTATTTTTGAGAAAGGACAGAGGGAAGCCGCACCACCTTACACAACATCCCCGGGGCACAGCCGCCCAGAGGCTTCCAATCCCCAGGCGCCCCCCCTGCAGCGGCCCCCCCACCTCCACGCCAGGCAATGGTCCGCGCTGGGCGCTGCTGGGCTAAACAGTCACTCAACAGACCGGCCCAGTGACGGGTTTCCAAACGACCCCAAGAAGATAACTATATATAATCAGAAGTGGAATTTCCCTCAAGTTTAATAAGCATTTGCCATTTCATAGGAAAAAAGAAGTTGTTTTCGCTAAATTTCTAATTTAGAAAACTAAGACCCTTTCTCTTTCTTCACACAAACACTGCAACAAAAGCTAATCACAGAAAAATAATGGACCTACGAATGTAAGTTAAATCACAGTAACGTATGTTTCTAACTCACTCCGCAGTGATGGTACCAGCCCCTAAAGCAGCCCCTAGTGACAAATTACTGGAACCAGAAAGGGTCTTTTTTTGTTAGAGTTTGGAGGGTGACTTTTTAAAAAATGGACATTTAGCATTTAAAGCAATAATTTATTGGTCCCATTTTTTTTAAATCTGCATTTCAAAACACAGTATTTTAAACTTTCATATATAATGAGTCATAAGTTATGCTAATTTTTATTTTGGGAAAAGTGAACCATTCGCTAAGAATCTAGACCTTTTCTACTCTGTCATCCATTTCTAACTATACTGGGGGAAAAAACCTGACTCATTTCAGACATTTTTGTCAATTAAACATGAAAAGCATCTAAAGATTAAGAAATATTTTTTAATTTCATATCTCACACTGCTTCTTATGGAACTGGCTTTTATTTTTTCACTACAGTCGTTTCCCTGTTTTTTTTTTTACTTTTAATTGTTTATTTTTGAGAGAGAGAGAGAGAGAGAGAGAGAGAGAGAGAGAGAGAGACAGCATGAGCAGGGGAGGGGTAGAGAAAGAATGAGACACAGAATCTGAAGTAGGATCCAGGATCTGAGCTGTCAGCACAGTGCCTGATGTGGGGCTCGAACTCACAGACCAAAAGATCATGACCTGAGTCAAAGTCAGACACTTAACCGACTTGACGTACCCAGGTGCCCCTTTCCTCTTGTTTTCGACCAAAAAATTGAAAAACAAGACTCAAATATTCTTAAATTCTCACAATATAGAAACCACCTTAAATTTCATATTTTAAATATCTGTCAAAATTTCATTTCCTCAAATAGAAATGTTTTCTGAAAATATTCCAATCCAAATGCATAAAAATCCCCTAATTTCATAAGAGTTCATGCCCTTGATCATATTTCTATTTCCAAGTTTACAATATTATTGTAGAATGGGAAAATATCAAATTTGGGAAACAGTAAAATGTACTAGAAAAACTGAGTTCAGGTCTTCAGCTGAAATATTGATAAACCTCCCTTCCTAGCAACAGACCTTACACATGACTACAATACCATACAATTCCACATCCAGCTGCTAACATTAAGATTCAAGAAATTTGCCTGCACGGAGGACAGATACCATATGTTTTCACTCATAGGTCTAACAGGAGAAACCTAACAGAGGACCTTGGGGAGGGGAAGGGGGGAAAGAGAGTTAGGGAGAGAGAGGGAGGCAAATTATGAGAGACTCTTGAATACTGAAAACAAACTGAGGGCTGAAGGGGGAGAGGGAGGGAGAGGGCGGTGGTGGTCATGGAGGAGGGCACTTGTGGGGAAGAGTACTGGGTGTTATATGGAAACCAACTTGACAATAAACTATAAATAAATAAATAAATAAACAAAAAATTAAAAAGTAAATTAAAAATTTAAAAAAGAATTTAGATAAAATTGAAGAGAACACACCAGATAAAATTGAAGAGAACATACCAGATTATATGTTAGTCCTGAAATTCAGATATCAGCGCATGCAAAGGAAATTCATAAACATTTTTCATTAAAAAATTCTCAGCTGCTCTGCAAAAAATAAAAAAAAAGGAAACAAAGAAAAAGAAAAAAGAAATTTGCCATTTGCCTAGAGTCTTTCCAATTAAAGGGGGAAAATTCCATTAATTAGTCTTTCTGTTTCAACATTTAGAATTCCATATTGTTATGGGTTGAATTGCGCTCCCTGAAAAATGTTGAAATCCTAACCCCCGCCCCTCCCCCGCACCTATGAATGTGACTTTATTTGGAAACAGGACCTTTGCAGTTAATCAATGAAGATGAAGTCATTAGGGTAGGCTCTATTCAATATGAACGTGTCCTTATAAAAAGGAGAAATTTGGACACCGTGACAATCACACACACAAGGAGACCACGTGAACATGAAGGCAGATACCACAATGATACACCTACAAGCCAAAGAATGTCAAAGATTGTCAGCAAACCACCAGAAGCTAGGAGGGAGGCATGGGACAGTTTCCCTCACTTCATTTCTTTCTGCTTCACAGAAACACTGCCCAAGCCTGAGTCAGTCCTTCATTCTCCTTGTTTAAATGGTTTACATCCCACGGCTCTGAGGCTGTAGAGTGAGCACTGATTTGTGCCCTAAGGCCAGAGTTCAAGTCTGTTCTTCTGACCTCACATACACCTATAGCACCTAACACAGAGCCCGGTACTTGGTAGGTTTCCAATGATTGATGAATTCAAGGGTGGATAGATGCATTGATGAATGCACTGCTGAATGAATACAGGAACTGGATACATTTGGGAGTCAAGAGACTTGGCTTCTGTTTACCCCTTAGATCTGCACTGAGTGACACAAATGACCTCAGGATAAGCCACTTAATTTCCAAGCCCAAATTTCCTTCTCTGTGATTTTAGGTGGTTGGACTTCACTAGAAAATCCCTTTAGGTTTTCTTCCAGCTCTAACAACTGACCCCATAAACTTTAACGAAGATTTTATTTCTTTCTTAGAGACGTTTTAGTTAAGACAAGCAGAGGGGTAGTAAAGATTTTTCTAAAATCACATACCAGAGGTCCCTCCCTGCCAGAGAGCTCCTTGTTAGCTAGGGACAAAAGCCGTGGGACAGCGTGCAAGCTGCAGATACTGAAGCCATCTCTGAGATGCTAAGCACTATAGTTTGTCATCATGGGCTTCCTGCAGGAACGTAAGGTCCACCCTGTCCTCAAAAGAGGTCCACGGGGCCATGGGCTGCCTGCCTTCTTCTACCCAAAGCTCCTCCCTTTCCAGCCTGAGCAAGGTGGACTCTGCACGCTCTCCCTGGCTCCAAATCTAACTCAGTGTCTCTCCCTGCCATCTGCCTAAGGCTCCCACATGCATATTTTATGATTTCTGGCACATTTCCTCCTTATCTGACATCCTGCAATGTATCCCTCAGCCCTTATATTATTTCTATCTCTGAAAATGTGTTCTGAAAGGCAAGTGTCCTTGGGCTGTACTTTACTACTGGTAGTTTTAGCTTTCCTATCGTATCTTCCCACCCAGTCCCCACCTAAATTCCATGAGGACAGAGACTACATCCTCCATTCTCTTCCAATTCCCCACAAGACCAAGGACAGAACAAGGCAAACAGCAGCTCCTTAGAAAATACTTGAGTGAAAAAATTAATCAATGAAACAATTGACTGATTTCAGTATTTTTAAATTAAAAAGTCATATCAATGTATTTCCTGAATAAAGTTACCAGGACACACACACCCCTTTCAGGTACACAACCAGAATAAATTAAATTTTAAAAGGGCAATTCTAGAATATATTATTTTCTTAGGACTAATTAAATGCCCTTCACGACAATATGAATGACAGCAACATTGTCAGCTGCATACAAAATCTGATTTTTAGGCATCTATGGCATAATAATGTGGCATCTCTCTTACTTCCTAGAGAAGCAGATTTTACCCGGAGCTGGGGAGAATAGAAGGGTGTTAATTATGCCAAACACCACTGCTATGTGTTGAAGCTGGAGAATTCAGAGAAGTTGGAACAAGATATGAAGATATTCTCTAAACAGATTGTTTAAATCTATTGCTGATGGGGACAGAGTACCTTTTTGGAAGTAACAGAAACCCACTTAGCAAAGTTGACTTCTAGTTACATTCCTTGCTTGTGGTTTCATAAACTTCAGCTAGAACTAAACCTACTTGGAAATCAAATTATTTGTTCTCCCATGCACTCGCTAGTCACAGTTGGTTACCAAATAAACAGGGCCAATGGTCAACATAACACTGCTGGAAGAAAAACATTATGGCGATGCCATCAAAGCTTAATATAGCTTAATGCCATAAGCCCTATTAGCCTCCCCAGACCAACAGTTAACCTAAAGAACCTCATTATGTCTTAGAAATCATTATACTTGCATATAAGCATAAACTTATCATCACCAAAAGTATCACTATTACATAATTACCAAAAAACTGTGTATTAATATAGGAAATAATATTATAATTGGAACTATTCAGTGATTGAGGATCATCTGAGACCTAAAAAAGTTAGGTCCATTAAGATAGAGAATTACTGTTTATAGGCTGTATATATAACAGATTCTGTCTTCTAGTTTAAATCAAACCATGTCAGAACACATACTACTAGGCAGAGCAGTGAGGGGACCTGAGACATCACCGTAGAAATACCAAAGGAAAAGAAGAAACTCACTTGGGGGGGGGGGGGCATTGAGGAGGGCACTTGTTGGAAGGAGCACTTGGGTGTTGTACGTAAGCAATGCACCATGGGCATCTACCCCAAAACCAAGAGCACACCTTACACACTGTATGTCAGCTAATTTGACAATTATATTAAAATTTTTTAAAGGGGAAAAAATGAATAAACTCACTGTGAGGCTAACATGTATAATAAATTTAAAATAAAAGACACTGTTACAAGGATTTATCCACACTTCCCCAACTGATGAAGTCAAAGCCATTTAAAGCTAGAAGGTAATTCTGAGTGATTCATCACAACCCTCCATTCTAACTCAGGTAGAGACGGAGAACGTATCCAATCTTACACCACCAGCCAGATACAGCATTAAAACTTAGGTCTCTTAAATCTAGTTTCATGGGCAAAACATATAATGGTAAATTTAAAATTAAAAAAGGACATAGCAGGCCAGCAATAAATGTTAATGGTTTGAGAAGCAAAATTCCAGAGCTATCTTGTATATTACCTCCTGACAGGATAAGCCAAGTAACTGCCTGAAGTTTTGACTTTGACTTGTCGAAACTAACCTAGGCTTCTTAACAGATCAGCCCTTCCATAATCAATAAAATGTTATTGGAACAATTACTGAGCATGCAAGTTGGTAGTGAAACCAAAAAGTCTATAGCATTCTTATGAAGTACATTAAAAAAAAAAAATCTATCCACAAACCAATGTGTTTCCAAACACATAAAGTGTAGTTCAGTAGAGAAATCTGTAAAAGACAGGAATGACTAAGCAACCACAAATAACTAGAAATACTAAAACTATCAGGAGTATGGGGTCCACCACATGCCTGCATATAAAGATAAGTTGGAGTTTTCCATCTCCTCCTAATGAAAGGGGTCTTTTTTTGTACTACAGTGTTGCTTTCTTTTTAAATAAAAAGTGTCCGTGGTTTATAAGGATCTACAAACACTATTTTATTCCATCCTCCAACCCACCTGCTGCAGAAACAAATTTCAGGACAATCTGGTTGTTGCTGGGCAGGCAACTGACCAAATTTTAAGCTATCAATATTGCAGTTTTGATGTATTTGATTATATATCTCACCAAGGAACCGCTTACATCTACAACTTAACTCTTATTAAGGAAACCAAGTATTAATAATCACGTAAAGCATACTGCTACATGTCTTACTCTGTGGGCTCTATCAAGTATGCATTCTTCCTTACCGTCTGACATCTAGCTATTTTTTTCTTCTTCCTAAAAAAAATTCTTCCTAAGAAAATAAAAAAGCCAGAATATCGACCAAACACAGCTTAAAATAATTAGAGAAACCACGTTTAAACATCCTCAAGAAGAAATTGACCACTGCACTACAAGGGGAAAGAAGCCAAGCACATACATATACATAAAGAAAATATTCAGAGCATCCTAGGCAAAAAAAGAAAAAACAAATAAGAAAACCCTGGCACAACAGGACAAACCTAGTTTACAGTTCTCTTTGCGCAGGTTTAAACTAATGTACTGGATGGAATAGATGGGAGGGTGAAGAGCAATTACTACTTAAACTTGCTTCATTCAGGAGCTAGGTTAGCAAACCAAGCAGATTAAATAAAAGCTGGTTATACAAAATATAAGCAGGCTGAATGTCCCACATTGGGAAAAACTAACACCAAGGGAAGCGGGACCCTCGAAGCTCTCAGACTACCCCTTCCCCAAATTCCCAAATCACACTACTGGAGCTGGGGGCTTCCCGCAGACTCCATTTTCCCCGCTGCGCTGTCTCCCTCTCCGGCCAGGCAGAGTGGGCCAGTGGGAGAGCTGGGGTCCCCCACCCACCTTTGCTCCCGCCCTTTTCATTGTTGTGCAAGTGTGATGGATCACCTGCCCGGCGCGGGCTCCCGCGTCCGGACGCGCAGCGCACCGGGACGCGCAGGGGCGAGCGCCGCGCCCCTCCCGCAGGACCCGCGCTCTGCACCCCCAGAGCCCCCCAGACCCGACCCCGGCCCGCTGCCAGTCCCCGCAGTGCTCACCGCCACGAAACCCGAGGAGGAGGCGATGAACACGCGGATCACCATCCTCTCGCACGCCGGGACGGGCGGGCTGCCCCGGCGGTGTCGGGGCTGGCGGGGACGCGGAGGCAAAACCCGGCTAAGAGCCGCCGCCGCCGCCGCCGCTGGGCAGAGCGCTTGGGTCGGGGGAGATCGCGGGGACCTGACTCCCTCCCGCCGGTCCGCAGATAAAAGCCCAGAGCCTCCCGGCCGCTGGCCGAGGGAGGAGGGGGGAGGGGAGGAGGAGGAGGAGGGAACAGGCTGCGGGGCGTGATGGGAGTTGTAGTTTCGGTCTCTCCTGAAGTGCCTTGTGGACTGCGCTCCTTGCAGCCCCTCCTTACTGCGTGACAATAGCGTACACGCGCAGGTGGCTGGAGAGGAGCCCGAGGCTGGGGCGAGGCTGTGATGAGGGGTGGCGAGGATCCTGGCGAGACGGGGGAAAAGAAAACTAGGAAAAAGGGCTTGGTTCAGAGTCCAAGCTTAGGTTCTGTGTTGTGGTTTAGTGATTTGGAGCATCCCCGCTTAGAATCGCCCGATAAACTGGTTCGAGAGGCGGAGACCCATGGTCATCGGGCGGCTAGCGCGCAGGGCAAGCCCGGACGACCTGCGGCGGGCGGGCGGGGCTTTGAGGAGGTGGCCGAGGTAGGGGCGGCGGGGCGGGGCGCTCCTCTGTTTTCCCGGCGGCTCTGGAGATTGCAGAAAGGTCATTTTTTTTTTTTTTCAGTTAAATGAGACGTGTTCCTTTTCTGTAGGCGCTACAATTTAGAAGCCTGCTGAGAGCACAACTGATATTTTATTTTTCTTAGCAAAACTGTAATTGTAGTAGGAAAAATAAATACCACGCGAAATTAGAGTCCTTCTATCAACGTTCGGAATCAGGACCCCACCCGCCCCACCCCCTACACTACACAATGGCTTCGCCTCTGCACCTAATATTTACAATTGAGCCAAATTTGTACCTTTTTCAGACCCGATGCACATTCCAACGGAGTCTCCCAGGGGGGTGATGTTAAATAAAAACCTTTTATTCAGTTGCTAATAGTTCAGGAATAGTTATTTAACAAGTGTTTTCTGTTTCACAAAAGCTCAAGCCTCTCAACAGTTCGTGGATATGAACCAGTTTTCCCTGCAGTTACTGTATTTACTTTCTTCCTTTCAGCAGGGGATTTTAGCACAGTTCTGGAAACAATGTTAATTAATGGTTGTAGAAAGAAATTAAATGATGAGATCCCTGGCTTTTTGGTAAGTTTCCTCGCAGCTATTAATATTACATTTTGGATCATTTGCCAAAATTTTAGAGCAATTTTTAATATTTCAAGTTTATAACCTCTCCTATTTTATTTCTGTAGTAATTCTTTTTTTTTCATTTTTTAATGTTTATTTACTTTTAAGAGAGAGCCCTCAAGCAGAGGAGGGGCAGAGAGAGAAACAGACAGACAGAATCTGAAGCAGGCTCCAGGCTCTGAGCTATCTGCACAAAGCTCGATGAGGGACTCGAACTCACAAACCTCGAGATCATGACCTGAGCTGAAGTCTGATGCTTAATGGTATGAGCCACCCAGGTGCCCCTGTAGTGTTTCTTTTTTAATTTAGTACATGAACAGAAGGTATACAGTCCTATCGGGACTTTATTTCTTTTTAGTATACAATAACTTTCAATATAAGTTTTGCTGTAATTAATCTCTCTCTGCAGATGTATTTTAATTTAGCTATCATAAATGTGGAAATGGATGTTTTTAAAATTTAAAATAATTTTCTTAAAAATAGATACTATGTTTCCTGTATAACAGCGACTGTTGAAAGTCAACATTTTCTTTAGTTTGGAATTATTCAGCTTTAAGGAGATAGTTAACCTCAACCAATAGGAACGAAGAGGCTAATTCTCTGAAAGGTACCAAAGTGGATAAAGAGAATAAGTCATTTCCTCAGCAGAGCACCTATTGTCTGCAAAACAAAAAGGTACAGAAATAGCAAAACAAGACACACTGTACCAATAGATTGTTGTGTGGATTTAAGGGAGAGGGTGGCTTTTTAGAAGAGACTTTCAAGATGGGTAGAAAGCTATCTACTGGCAAGTAGGGTAAATGCAGGGTAAGAATATGCAGAATTTATGAGACCAACAAGGAGTTGGTTGTGCTTCAGGAAGCGATATGAGGGGTCTAGTAGGGAGGGACAATATTGAAAATGTAGGTTTGAATGAATGCAGCAGGAGGCTCTCACTGGGCTGTCTTCCCAGCTCCTTGCTCTTTTCTGAAATCTGTTCCTCAGCTCTGAGCTAACACGTTGTAGGGGTGGCCCTCCAAAGCCCTGTTGGTACAGTAAGACCCAGATGGCTGGTCACAGCTAATTGGTCTAGGGTTGTTGAACAACCAGCCCCAAGCCAGGCCAGACAACATCCCGACCCTAAGGACCTGTAATTAGCACTGGCAAAGAAAGAGAGAACTTAAACTTTAACTTGTGACATAGAAGCTCAGAGCTCTCAGAAGCGACGGATGTTCTAACATGAGAACCAGTGAAGCTGAAGAAGCTAGTCAGTAGGAAGAGAACAACAAAGAAGACTTAAGGAGAGTTTTGGAAATGAGTTTCAGGGAGTCCTGATAAAGTTTTAGTCCAGAGGTCCTAAAATTATGACCTGTGTGGCAAATTGTGTGTTTTATAAGTAAAGTTTTATTGGAACCTATTTCTTTTCATATTGCCTGTGGCAGAGTGACAGAAACCATATGGCCCGCAAAGCATAATACATTTACTATTTGGCCCTTTACAGAAAAAGTTTGCCAATCCTTGTTTATGGCTCAACTTGTTCCTATATCCCTACTCATGAGGTCTGCATAATATCCCTATACCCATATCATATATTCCTCATCTGACTGAAGTCACCTCCCCACAAAGGTTTCGGTTTTGGGCAGTCAAAAGTGCCCTCACTGTATACTGAATTTGTAAACATTCGGAGCAAGGAAAGGATATAATCAGAGCTATTCTTCAAGAAGATTACTCTGGTAATAACTCTGTTTTATTCCACGCTGGTGAAAAAGTTTATCTCTAGAACTTATATGCAGGACAAAGTGTTAGCAGTCCAGGAACCCACAACAGCCAGTATGAAGTTGAGACCCAGAGCTAGTAAAACAAAATGGAAGAAGGAGTAAGAGTAGAAAGCAATCTGGGATATAAACTGGACGTCCAAGATCAACACAAGGGTATCATACCACAGGGAGGCTTAGGTGCCCATCTGACAAGTCTGCAGATAAAGCCATCCGCCAAAGCTTAAAGACAGAACTCAGAAAACTGAGTAGGTCATTAGGCTTTAGGGAAGCTGCCTCTGCATTGCTTGAACCTCTTTATAAGTCACCATAGGACACCTGGCTAGCATGGGTTTTATCTTCACTTTATTGAGATACAATGTTGTATAAACTCAAAGTATACAACGTGATGATTTGTCATACATTTACATTGTGAAATTATCACCACAATAAGGTTTGTTAACAGCTTAGAGTGTTTTAAAGCAGAAGTTCTTAACCTTTAGTAGTCTGGTGAAGTCTATGAACCCCTTCTCAAAAAAATAAGTTTCTAAAAACAGAAAATAAAAAAGACAGGATTAGTAATATTCCAAAAACAGCTATCAAAATAAAAAAGTACAGTATTTTTTTAATTTTTAAAATTTATTTCAGTTTAATTTATTTTAACATACAGGGCTATACTACTTTCAGGGACACAGTGTCGTGACTCAGCACTTCCGTATGTCAGCCAGTGTTCCTCATAACACATGCCCTCCTTAGTCATCCTCCCCACCGATTTCCTCTGTCCCTCCGTCCACCTCCCTGCTGCCAACCATCAGTTTGTTGTCAGTAGTTAAGGGTCTGTTACTTGGCTTGTCTCTCTCTCTTTCTTGCTTTCTTTCTCTTTTTTCTTTTTCCCCTTGCTCATTTGTTTTGTTCCTTAAGTTTAATATATGAGTGAAGTCATATGGTATTTGTCTTTCTCTGACATTTCACTTAGCATTATATTCTCTAGTTCCATCCATGGCATTGCAAATGGCAAGATTTCATTCTTTTTATGGCTAACTAATATATATAATAATATAATATAAAATAAATGCCACATTTTCCTTATCAGTTCATCTGTCGATGGACACTTGGGCTGCTTCCATAATTGGCTATTTACTGTAAATAACACTGCTATAAACATAGGGTGCACATGCCTTTGAATTAGTGTTTTTATATTTTGGGGGTAAATACCAAGGTGTGTGATTACTGGATTATAGGGTAGTTCTCTTTTTAACTTTTTAAGGAACCTCCATACTGTTTTCCACCATGGCTATACCAGTTTGCATTCCCACCAACAGCGCAAGAGCATTCCTGATTCTCCACATCCTTACCAACACTTGTTTCTTCTGCTTTTTATTTTAGCCCTTCTGATAGGTGTGAGGTCAGCCCCTATGATTTTGAAGTATAATGGGAAAAGATAAAATTTTAAGATATTTGCAACAGCTGGAAAATATTAAAGTACATGTGATTTCTGTTGGCAATGTTATGCCCGTATCACGGGGGACCCCAAGAAAGACGCACCAGAGTCCAGAGTCAAAGCCAAAAAGCAAGGGTCGTTTATTGCAGGTTCGAACCTGGGCCTCTGCCCACTCCCAGCTAGTGGAGTGGAGAGAACCAGAGAGCCCCGTGCTGGCGATTTACATTTCCTTTATAGGCAGATGCAAACAAGTTCTGGCGTGTTTCACAGCTATAGAATGGACATTGGTCGGAAGTATAAGTCAGAGCATGTGGAGCCAATTGATTGGGGCGGGGGTTACAGCGACAGGCTCTGGCTATTGCATCAGATTAGAGGGGTTTTTTTTCTCCTGGGTTTTTGGTCCTCTCATTCCCCCCTATCTCTAGTACCGGGGGTCCAATCTTGGATCCCTAAATTTGTTCATGGTTTACTGGATGGTATTTGGTTTTGAGGTCGGGTATGACAGGCGTAGGTCTACCAAACATGATCTCATAGGGGGTGAAGCCTAACTTGTAAGGGGAGTTTCGTACCCTATACAGAGCGTAGGGGAGTAAGACTACCCAATTAGCGCCAGTCTCTATGGTCAATTTGGTCAGGGTCTCCTTTAGAGTCTGATTCATTCTCTCAACCTGTCCTGAGCTTTGGGGCCTATATGCACAATGTAATTTCCAATCTGCCCCAAGTATGGAAGCCAATCCCTGACTTACTTTGGAAACAAAAGCAGGTCCG
>NC_043706.1:68670344-68671928 GCF_006229205.1 Suricata suricatta | reverse complement strand
GGGGCTGATGGAATCTGATGGAGCCGGTATTCATCTTCTAGATGCATAGTGAGGACCGATATGGGTTGATTCTGGGAGTTGGTCACTATTGGGCCTTTAGGTTGAAAGTAAATGTGTGCCCCCATTTTAGTGAGGAGGTCTCTTCCCAGCAATGGGTATGGACTATCTGGTATGACTAAAAAGGAGTGGGTTACTTTTCCCGTTCCTAAGTCCACCGTGCGTTGGGTGGTCCAAGGGTAATTTTTTGTGCCCGTGGCTCCTTGAACCCAAGCAGTTCTGTTAGAGAGTTTGCCACGTGGGTTAATTAATACCGAGTGTTGAGCTCCAGTATCTACTAGGAACTGTATAGGGGTCCCCTCCACTTGTAGAGTTACCCTGGGCTCGGGGAGGGGGTCCGAACCCCGTCCTCCCTACTCGTCATCTTGGGCAAACAAAATGGGAGTCTCTCCAGAAGTTTCCTTGACATGCCAAATGTGAGGTTTGGGTGATTGTGAGCCTGCCTTCTTGTATGCCGGTCCTTTTTTTGGACAATTCTTTTTCCAATGTCCTCTTTCTTTACAGTAGGCACATTGGTCTTTAGCTAAGGGCAGTCTCTGGTCTCCTTGGATGACGGAGGTTAAAACTTTGGTCATTTCCCTGGTGGCCTTTAATTGTTTTTCTTCAGGGGCATCCCGGTTATTATACACCCGCTGAGCTATGCGCACTAAATCCTGAATCTGTTTGCCCTCGAAGTCCTCTAGTTTTTGAAGTTTTCTTTTTATATCGGGAGCGGCCTGATTTACAAATGCCATTACCACTGCAGCCTGATTCTCAGGGGCCTCTGGGTTCATGGGAGTATACTGCCTAAAGGCCTCCATTAACCTCTCTAAGAATGTAGCGGGACTTTCTGTCCTACCTTGTATTATAGAATACACCTTGGCCAAATTGGTGGGCTTGCGTGCCGCAGCCTGGAGACCCGCCATTAGAGTCTGGCGATATGTGAGCAGTTGTCCCCTACCTTCTGCAGTGTTGTAGTCCCATTCGGGCCGAGCTAAAGGAAAAGCAGTGTTAATGAGGTCAGGGTTGATGGTGGGACGGCCATCGTTTCTGAGGACCAGCTTTCGTGACTCGAGTAGGACTCTTTCTCTCTCTTCAGTGGTGAACAGAATCCCCAGCAGCTGCTGATAATCATCCCAGGTTGGCTGGTGAGTGAACATTATGCTTTCTAGAAGAGCAATAAGATCTTTAGGATTATCGGAAAAACGGACATTTTGGGTTTTCCAATTATATAGATCACTTGTGGAGAAGGGCCAGTACTGGAGATGGGGGTTTCCAGTATCGTCAGGGGGCCCGATTTCTCGTAAAGGGAGAGTGACTGTGGAGTCAGGAGAGTATGGGTCCGTGCACCGCCGAGTTTGACCCCTAGTTCGGCTCGCTGGGCCCTCGATGTTATTTTGGTCCCTTATTTCCCCTGATTGGCCTCCTGGTTCTGCCTGTGGATGTGGGTCGGGCATGGGGGCCATAGGTTGGGGAAGATATGGAGGAGGGTCTAACAACAGTGTGTCTTGACTGTCCGGGAGGATTGGGGCAATGGGTTTAGTTGGT
>NC_043706.1:68669214-68670244 GCF_006229205.1 Suricata suricatta | reverse complement strand
AATCCTGTAAAGATGGCGGCTCTTCCCGCCGAATCCCTTAAGATGGCGGCCCTTCCCGCTGAATCCCTATAAAGATGGCGGCTCTTCCCGCCGAATCCCTTAAGATGGTGGCCCTTCCCACCGAATCCTGTAAAGATGGCGGCCCTTCCCGCCGAATCCCTATAAAGATGGCGGCTCTTCCCGCCGAATCCTGTAAAGATGGCGGCTCTTCCCGCCGAATCCCTATTGGCCTATAGCCCTTGGAAGAAAACAACGGATGCTGACAAAACACCCCACCCACAGAAGCAAGGTAAGTGCTAGCAGGAATCTTTCTGCCCGGCTCCAGTTAGCTGGGGCCACTGTTGTCAGTCCGGTAGCAAAGACCAATGCCACTATTGTTATTACGGCGACAGGGAGAGGGTGACAGAACATCACAATAAAAAAGACAAGCCCAGGCAGACTCTATGGGAGGAAAAGCAGGGTTAGTACAAGAAACTTGTATGTCAAGCTTGGAGGCTGATACCCCGATGGCGCACCCAGTGCCCTGATGGCATACAGTGCCCAGATGGCGCCCAGCGCCCAGATAGCACACACAGTGCCCAGAGGGGAGTCCACGGACGTCTTCGGGCCCCGGGCTGGCGCCCTATGGCGCGTCCGCCAGAACGTCTGCCAGCCCCTACACCGCACTCGAGCTTTACCGGCAGTTCCAAGGTCCAGTTTGCAGATTAACACGATTAACGCCGGAACGGACAGATAACAAACAGACAACAAACGGGGACGGACGGAGCCGGCTCACTTACCGATCGGTATCCATGGCGACCCGCTGACCCGGAATGTGGTGGCCCCTCTGGGGGTCGTCAAATCTCGCAGGGGCCTCCAAATGTTATGCCCGCATCGCGGGGGACCCCAAGAAAGACGCACCAGAGTCCAGAGTCAAAGCCAAAAAGCAAGGGTTGTTTATTGCAGGTTCGAACCTGGGCCTCTGCTCCCTCCCAGCTCGTGGAGCGGAGAGAACCAGAGAGCCCCGTGCTGGCGATTTACATTTCCTTTA
>NC_043706.1:68633252-68669114 GCF_006229205.1 Suricata suricatta | reverse complement strand
CATTGGTCGGAAGTATAAGTCAGAGCATGTGGAGCCAATTGATTGGGTCCCGCCCCAAGCGTCATTACAGAAGCAGAATGGGCGGGGGTTACAGCGACAGGCTCTGGCTATTGCATCAGATTAGAGGGGTTTTTTTTCTCCTGGGTTTTTGGTCCTCTCAGCAACAAAGTCACAGGTGTTTGCTACTATTACAGTGGTTTGTTGCTACATTCATAATTGAAGGGATTAGTAAATGTCTGTTGGAGTCTAATGAAAATATAAAGATGTTATTTTTTTCTCATTCAAGTTAACTCTCTAAATTCTATCCACAAGTCTCTTGGGTGGGGTGGGAGGCCTGGGTGTCTAAGAACCTCAGTTTAAGGAACCATAGTGTCTAACTATATCCAAAGCTGTAAAACCCTCTGAATTTGCCTTAAAAGCAAGTCTAGAAAGAAACAAGGAGGAGCCATGAAGAGTCCCTTGGAGAGCTCCTACATTTAAGAATTGGAAGGAGCATAAAGAATTAAAAGGAGTGGAAGAGCCATCAGAACAAACACAAAATGGAAAGAATACAGTAAACCTAACAGCAGAGTTTGGTTTCAGGAAGCAGAGAATAGCAAGAACATTACTCGGCCTAGAAGTCAAGAAAGAAAGTTGGACAGGCTGTGTTCACATTCCAGCTTTGCCATTTAATTTCTTGGACAAATTTTGTCCACCTCTCCAAGCATCAATTTCCATGTCTATAAAATAAGTATAAGTAGTGGCTTTTATTCCAGATTTTTATGAGGGCTAATTATGTTTAAGATATTCTCCAAATGATGCCTTCTAGTATCTATTTGAAGGCTATTCCCACTCCTCCTGGTTACTGGTGTTTGGACCATATCTGTGTACTTCCCTCTGTTACCTATTGCTGCTTGGGAGTAATCTATGATATGTATGACCAGGCTTGGAAATACATTGTGGTCCTCTTCCAGGGATTTACAGTTGGAAAATCAAAAGACGAAGGCAATTAGCAGTAGGAACATAAAGGAGAATGCTGCAAGGGGGTGGGGTGGGGATGAGAAGCTTTGAGTGAGTTAAGAAATGAGGGAACTGAATGAATAAGAAGTTGGTCTGTAACAGGAGAATGGAGGCCCATGTGGATCGAAAAGTAGAGAGAGACTAATGAAGAGGCTGAGGTTGTTCTCCTAATCTCGTGCCCGTGAATCAAGGTATACCAGAGTTCCTGCCCTTGGATTGCTGTTTTATAACCTCCATCTTTTATCTTGCACTAGTTTAAGGCGGGGGGGGGGGGGCATCTTTCCTCACAACTGTAAAATCCTAACCAGAATATCCATGTAAAGTATGGAAAATAAATCATTTGCCTGAGGAGTGCTTGGGTGGCCCAGTCAGATAAGCATTCCACTTTGGCTCAGGTCATGATCTCATAGTTCGTTAGTTGAAACCCCACAGCGGGGCATTGGGCTCTGTGCTGGCAGCTCTGATGGAGCCTGGAGCTTACATCAGATTCTGTATCTCCCTCTCTCTGCCCCTTCCCCACTTGAGCTCTGTCTGTCTCTGTCTCTGTCTCTCTCCCAAAAATAAATAAACATAAAAAAATAATAATAATTTGCCTGAGGAGGGTCCAGGTGCCTAAGATTCACCATACGGATTGTAGCAAACAGCACAGCACATCTCAAACTGGATTTTGTCTGAAGTATTCTGATATTTCCATATCAAGTTAATTTTTAAAAAACTAAGTCAACCAAGCTGAAACCTCTGCAAGTCCCGTGTGATCCTCTTGTTCTCCACGTTTCTCCCTCCAATGTAAATGAAACCCTGAGCCCAGTGTTTGGGGCCCAATAAATCCACAAGAAGCATTAGGTGTTATTATAATAATCATTTGTTATCATTGCTGACCTTTCCGAGAGCACTGCAAGCAGAAGGATGGCAGCGTTAGCCAGACCGCAGCGGCTGGAGGACTGATGAGACAATAGAAGTCAGGGTATCGTCTTCTCTGATTGGAGGTTGGGGAATGATGAGAGGGCACAAGCAAGGACAGAAACTTGAAGGGGAATCAGGGAGCATAAACAGTCTTCAGTAAGGTTTATCTAGAGATTAAAGAGCTCTTCTAAACACTGGAGTCTCAACTGTCCAGATTTTATTTTTAGAGTAGAATTGAATCTGATTGATAATTCTGTTCTGTCAGGGCTGTCCTGTTTTTAACAGCATCTAGTCCAATACTATCTAGCTGCCCAAGGATTTAACTTGAGGCACTCCCCACCCCATGCCTGTCACAAATCCCTGCCCTGCTTCAGTTAGTCCTCTGAGAGCTGAGTTGGCACATTTGGCGGCTGATGGTGAAGGGTTTGTGGGAGGGGAGGTGGTTATAAGCCAGAGGGAAGGGGTGGGTCAGAGGGGTTAAGAGATGGGTCTCCGAGCCAGACCTGAATTAGTGTCACACACGTATGACCTTCCTTAGGCGATTCACTGAGCCTGGGACACCTCACCTTCCTCGTTGTTGTTGGGGGCTGAATGGAGAAGACGCATGTAAGGTGCTTTTTTACACGGTGTCATGAACACAGTTAGGACTCATTGAGTCTTAGCTACTACTAATCACATAAAGTAAATCAGAGAATGGCCTTCATTTGCATAAAGCACATAAATTTCATAAATATTTCTGTTTAATGTCTGTGAGTTTAACTCTCTAAATAACAAAGATTTGGTTTGTATAAGCCTCTTTGTACATGCCATGTTCAGTCAAAGTACTTAACAAAATCTTTTTGATGTTAATGAAGTTTAGAGGAGGCCATACTTAAGATAAAAGGAATATCAGTGAAATGAGGCAGTAATAAAGTCAAATAATGGCAGCTCAAATTCCATAAGAGAATTCATCTGTTGCTTTTATGCTGCTTATTCTACTTTTAATAAAATAAAATCTTAGCTAACAGGAACACACTAATAGTCCCTGAATTCAATGGAACTTTCAGCAGTCATGTTTAAGAAATGAAGGGAAATCATAAGGAATAAGCCTTGAAACCAATATTCAGGACGCATTCTTGAATCTGTACATATTTAACCTAACCCATAAGGCTCCCTATCCTCTCTAACAGGAGAAAGCACTTTCATTTCTTCAATGCCTTGTTCCCCCTGGAAACTGAAAAAAAGTATGAGAAGAACATTGAATGGCATAAGCCACCATCTTGGAACTATAACAAGGAGGCTTTGGGATCTGCTGGTAATCACACGGAGGACTAAAAACCTGTGCAGTTGTTTTTTCAGCTATATCATTCAATATGTGCCAGATGCTATGCTAGGTGCTGGGAATTCGGCAATAAATCAAACAGTCCCTATCCTCACAGAGATTATGGCTAAACTGGAAGATGAAAGGTGAACACTGTGCTTGAAAGAAATAACTAGATTGTGGTGCTTTTTTTGTTTTCTTAATCTGGAAAGACTCTCCTAATCGACTATTTTTGGAGACAGAAATATAAAGTTCCTCCCCCCCTACCCCCAAGATTACATTCAGGTCAGAAGATGATATCACCGGAACAAAATAAAGATTAGGAGGTGATATTACTTACATAGTTGTAGACAACACAAGCTAGGAGAACTTCCAGTACTCTACAATATTTTGGTTCTTAGTTCACTGCCTTTATAAGTGATTACCATATTATAATAAACAAAACTTTACATTTAGGTTATTGTTGAATCTGAAATTATTTTGATTCCTCATGAATACATTGCTAATGAGTTTTCAGTTCATTATAATTTCCTATTATGCTAGGCATAAAGGCCATTTAGAATAATTGCAACGGAGGAAGTATAAGAAAATGTTTATATATAGCTACAATTAAAGAAAATGGAAAAGTGACGTTAAACAAACAAAGTGTTATTATTGTTGTTACAATTATTTTTATTATTTTTTTCCTGTGATTTTCAAGGGCTTACTGAATGGAAATTGTAAACATTTGCTTTTAGTATATTTTAATACCTTGAATCATAAGAATTTCTACAAGAACAATGAGGTCTTTACCTTTATTTCTTGACTCTTTCCTTGAAAGAAAACAAAGGATGAGAGAAAAAAAATAGAACACTTCCACATTAAGTTACCCCTTCTTTTCTTCAGTTCTTTGCATCCATCCCTTTCCAATTCATTCAGAGGCAACTTTCACTATGGAAATCACTACTTCAGTCTCCACTGCAGTTAGAGCCTTTTGGTTTTTAAATACAGTCTTTCCCGAGGGCAGTCATTTTTGCATTAAGTGGAATTCCATTTAACAGTGATGTCAGAGGGGCATCTGGGTGACTCAGTAGGTTCAGTGTCTGACTTTGG
Organism: Suricata suricatta; assembly: GCF_006229205.1. Classification (NCBI taxonomy): domain Eukaryota; kingdom Metazoa; phylum Chordata; class Mammalia; order Carnivora; family Herpestidae; genus Suricata; species Suricata suricatta. The sequence goes on along the minus strand of NC_043706.1, from coordinate 68,664,820 downwards.
CTCAGGCCAGGATCTCAGAGTTTGTGAATTCAAGCCCATCTGTGCTGTAGGCACTTAGCCCACTTCAGATCCTGTCTCCCTCTCACTCTGCCCCTCCCCCGCTTGTTCTCTCCCCCTCCCTTCTCTCTCTCTCTCTCTCTCTCACTTTCAAAACTAAACATTTAAAAAATTTTTTTAAAAACCAACACTGATATCAGGGAGTGAGACTTCCCTATGAATTCAACTCACCATAGCCAGAAGCCATGATCTGCCCAGATAATCATGAAGTTTATAACAAAATGAAGGATTTAATAATGGAATTCTAGTCCTTCCTTGCTCCCTGGTTGTAAACCAGACATATTTTAAAATTTCATTAAATTTTTCTTGCCCCAAGAACAATGTAGTAGAAAAGTCTTATTTTACTTTAACCACAGTTTACATGTGCCCAAAACATGCAGCTTTTTAAGAGAATTTTATTTATTTATTTATTTATTTATTTATTTATTTATTTATTTTAATTTGAGAAAGAGAGAGAGAGAGAACAAGTAGGGGTGAGGCAGAGGGAAAGAGAGAATCCCAAGCAGGGATGCAGGGCTCAGCCTCACAACCATGAGCCATGAGATCATGACTGTGAGATTATGACCTGAGCTGAAATCTGGTGTCAGACAACAACTGGCTGAACCACCCCGGTGCCCCCTTTTTTTTTGAAGAGAATTTTAGGGGCTCAGTCAGTAAGTGTCTGACTCTTGATTTCAGCTCAGGTCATGATCTCATGGCTCATGGGTTCAAGCCCTGCATTAGGATCTGCAATGACAAGTGTGGAACCTGCTTGGGATTCTCTCTCTCACTCTCTCTCTCTCTTTTCGTCTCCCCATCTTGTGTTCTCTCTCTTTCTCAAAATAAATAAACATTAAAAAAAAAGAATTTATTTATTTATTTATTTAAATCAGCAGAGAGGGGAGGAGGGAAGAGAAAGAGAATAACATACAGCTTTTTAAAAGCCCAATCCATTCAATTCAATGTATTTGTTGAACACCTGCTCTTCTATGAGTAACTTATTAAACTTTCTCTCTTCAGCAATTTGCAGATCTTTAATATTTTTTAAATTAAAAAACATTATTTTATTAGTGTTTATTTTTGGAGAGAGACAGAGACAGAGAGTAAGAGACAGAGAGAGAAGGAGACACAGAATCTGCAGCAAGCACCAGGCTCCGAGCTGTCAGCACAGAGCACAGAGCCTGACACGGGGCTTGAACTCATGGACCATGATATCATGACCTGAGCTGAAGTCATGACCTGAGCCGAAGTTGGATGCTCAACCAACTGAGCCACCCAGGTACACCGTGTGTCTTTAAAATTTAATAATGATTAAAAAAATCATCTGTCAGGATCAGGAAAATATTAATATGTCCTCATAAATCCTGAAAGCTTATGATTTTGATAGCTGTTCAATAGGAGGGATACCGATCAATTTTAATTCCATACCATGACTATTTATCAAGTTTCTACTCAGTACTAGGCACTCTACTAGATGTTGAGAATATGAAAATTCATAAAACAGTGTGTGTTGGGGGTGGTGTGAAATGTTTTTGTGCAAACTAAAGTCCTGGATAGAAGCACACACGAAGGTCAGTCAGTCAGTGGAGTGGTTGTGTGTGAACAATGCAGAGAATCCCCATGGGATATGGGTCCTTTGAAAGGAATCTTTTTAGTGGATTTAAAGTTTACTTGCAGTATGTGTCTTTATTGTTTCTGTTTTAGCTAGTAGAGTAATATTTTAGGTAGTTAAAAATCTCATCAGCATCTATTTCCCTGCGACTTGCTACATTTTCCCTTTGTTCCTGGGTTAAGAGTTACAACTGTATATTCAGGGTCACGGTTGAAAGTGGAAGATGGGGGAAGAAACAACTTTGCAGTGCTGAATAGCAACCTGTGAGCCTGAAACAGAGACAGGCCTCCTGTGTGCAAAATCTACTTCTGTTCCCAAATCAGCGAATATATATGCAGCAGCGTGTTTGGCTAAACTTGACAAATTTTCAGTAGCCATAGTGACATTTGATTATTTCACATAACGAGAAGAGTGCAGGGAGCTGAATCCAGGTTTATTGTAGCAGTCCTGCAATGTCCTCAAAGTCCAGGACGCTTCCCCCTTTTCCTTCTGCTATCCTTAGCCTGACGACATTCTTCCCAGGTCTTGTTGCTTCTTGGGTGCCAGGTGGCTGCTACAGCCACAAGTATAGAATCTTCATTCCATACCATCATCAAGTCATTAGAAGAAGGCAAGCAGAAAACACGCTTGCCTCTTATCACAGAGGAAAAGCTTTCCCAGAAGTCCCCTAGCGCAAATCTTAAACTTCTCTTTAGTTACAACTTGGTTGCATAGCCACCTGTAAAGGAAGCTAGGAAAATAGGGGTGCCTGGGTGGCTCAGCTGGTTAAACGTCTGACATCAGCTCAAGTCATGATCTCATGGTTCATGGGTTTGAGCCCCACATCAGGCTCTGTTCTGCCAACTCAGAGCCTTAAGCCTGCTTCAGATTCTGCATCTTCTTCTGTCTCTGCCCCTCCTCCACTCACACTCTCTCTCCCTTTCTCTCAAAAGTAAATAAACGTTAAAAATGATAATAAAAGTAAATAAATAAATATAAAAAAGGAAGCTAGGAAAACGTATAATAGTAAGGAGAATGTGAGAACCAAGAAGGGTTTAAGTCTGTTATCATTCATTCAGTGGGGCTAGGATGGAGGGTGGACATAGTACTAACTCAAACTACTGAGGTTCCATTAGCAAGGAAGGCAGTGGGTGGGGGAGGCAGTGAATGAAACAAACCGTGACTATGTGGCTACTACAGTCATTTGTTTAGTGTGACCTTGAATAAATTATTTAGCATCTGTGCCTCAGTTTCCACATCAGTAAAATGGAGATAATAATAAAGCCTATGTCCTTGCCTTGCAATGAGGATTAAATGACATAATCTATGCCAAGTGCTTTTTATTATTTTGTAAAGAATTTTTACAATTTAGGGGCACCTGGGTGGCTCAGTCAGTTGAGCATCTGTCTTTGGCTCAGGTCATGATATTGCTGTCATGTGTTGGAGCCCTGCATTGGGCTCTGTGCTGACAGCTCAGACCCTGGAGCCTGTCTTTGGATTCTGTGTCTCCCTCTCTCTCTGACCCTTCCCTGCTCACACACTCTCTCTCTCTCTCTCTCTCTCAAAAATAAAACATTAAAAAATTTTTTTAAAGAATTTTTTCAATTTAAATTGCAGTTAACAAATTTGCTTCAGAAGTAGAATTCAGTGATTCTTCACTTACCTACAACACCCAGTGCTCATCACAGCAAATACCCTCCTTCGTACCTATCACCCATCTAGCCCATCTCACCCACCTTTTTCCATCAACCCTCAGTTTGTCCTCTGTCATTGAGTCTCCCTTTCTTCTCTTCCCCACCTTCCTATGTGCTAAATTCCACATATGAGTGAAATCGTATGATATTTGTCTTTCTCAGATTAATTTATTTTGCTTAGTATAATACATTCCAGTGCTTTTGAATAAGTGCCCAGAACATGGTAAGCACTCCTAAATATTGGTTACTAACAAAAAGAGGCACTATATTTTCCAAGGTGCTTGATTTACAACCAAATTCCTCAGATTCTCTGGATAGCACCATGTGCAGAAGACATAGAACTAGAAAACATGACTTTCAACCCTCAGAGGAGAGTTCTTTCCACAAGACTATGTTTGTCAAGATTTTATTATTTTTTTAAGACATCTATACACCCAATGTGGGGCCCGAATACCTGACCCTGAAATGAAGAGCTGCCTGGTCTTCTGACTGAGCCAGCCAAGCACCCCCACAAGATCTAGCTTGGGCCCTTTCTATTCTTTTCCCTCACTTTTCTCCCTTTCTTCCATTCTCTTCTCTCCCTTTCCTCACTTTTTCGCACATTTACTCTTCCACCTCCTCTTCCCACCCATGTTCCTTCTCTCTCTCATGATGCCCTCCCCTTCCTTTCAGACCAGGAAATGATCACTGCTTCACCCTGCTCGTGATTCCAAGGCTAAAAAGAATGCTGGCTGTCACGCAGGACTTTTCCGAGTCCTATGAGACTGTTATCCTCCAAGAATGAATAGGTGATATATTCAGAGCTAGGTTGATTATTCTGCAGGTGCTAAAGCATATGTAACGCACAAGCCAGCTGATAGTCACGCACTTAGCATGGGTGGATTCGAAGATAAATACGCCTCATTGCATCGGTTTCCTTCCGCCGTGTCACACTCATACGGTCCAGAAGGAAATCATTTTAGGAAAAGGCAAAACCTTTTTAATTTAACCAAATTGGTTTGCCCACCTTTTTTCTAAAAGAGTAGGGCAGCAATAGGACAAATAACTTAAGAGGTGAACTTTGAAGGATCGATTTGCAAAACAATTAGCTAGCAAGAAAAAGTATTTCTCATTTTTAAAAAAAGGAAAAAAAAGCAGACCCTGATTCTTGTGAGATTCATGAGCATAATACAGAGGAAAAAAGGAAAACCAGAGAATATGTGTGTTATGAGTTTTGAAGATGAGCAGGGGGCAAAGTTAGCATAAAGCTGTCTGTTTCAGGTTGTTCTAAGAAATCAGAAACATTAATTTTTGAAAATGGAAGCTCGAGCTTCAGTGTGCAATACAATGCCTCTTCAACTGAATGGTATGGCTCTGCATGTCAGTAAAATCCTGTGTTTCTTTGTTTTATAATTGCCTTTAAATTAGCACGAGAGATGATCTTAGAGGCATTTGTGCCTTCTGGAGAAGAGAAAGAGGATAGACACAGAAGTGAAAACCAAACTGTGTTAAAGACACTCCTTTTCCTCATTCATCACTCCCCAGCTCTCCATCGAAACAGGAAGAAGCCCAGGGTCTGCGGCAGGATCTGTCGGGAAATAGCAGTTCAGGTCCTCTTTACCCTCATTCCCCCAAAGCAAGGGGACTGAGGTGGTGAATCTTCTGGGAATCTGCTGTACCTGCCTTCCCTGCCTCCACCCAGCGGGAAAGCCTTCGCAGAGGTCAAACCCCAAATGCCCGTGAGGACTAGAAGGGTAAAAACAAAGGCAAAAAGAGCCGTGAGTAAGATAATATACACTAAGCTGCTTGCTGTGGACTAAATAGCAACAGCAGCATAGGACTGCTGAATAAAGCGTGCAGTAACACAAAAACAATGAGGACAACATTACACACTTCTGTGGATTCTCCGGGATACGTGTTCATATTGTGAGGAGGAAAAAACAAGGCACAGATCAGTGAATATAATTTATTTTCTTATATATAAGAAGGAAGAGGAAATTACACACCCAGACATAAAATATCAAACCAACAGAAATAAAATAATTGGTTACCTAAAGAAGCTAGGCAGTATGGAGGAAAGGGGGCAGGGTAAAAGGGATATATAGATGAAGATAGTTGACTTCTCTAGGTTTTATATAATTTTAGATTTGAGCCATATAAGTGCTCAAACATGTTTTACCTGTTTAAATATATATATATAATTGATACAATATAATATATATTTTTAATATAATTTATTATCAAACTAGTTTACATACAACATATATATATTTTAAAATAGGCGTCACAGTCAGAGGGGAGCCCAACATGGGGCTTGAACTCACAACCCTGAAATCAAGACCTGAGCTGAGATCAAGAATCAGATGCTTAACAGACTGAGCCACCCAGGAGCCCCAAAACTGAAATTTAATGATAAAGAAAAATAAAAGCAAATTTGAAATCAAACTCACACAAATTAACTATATATCATATGGGTGACATACACGGGAAATTCTTTCACGTGACTTTGGAACACCTTTTGTTGTTTATCAGAAATTGAATATTCTCTAAGGACAAAAGAGAAACTCCCCTCCAAAAAACATCCAAAATTTACCAAGTAATTTTCTGGTGTTTCTACTTTAAATCTACTTTATGTATAGATTATAGACTATGGCAAATAAGTAAATATGTTATGTTATTAGTAACTGAGAGGTACAAATATAAAATTTAAAAAATTAAGAGAAACCACGTAATATTAAATTTGAATTGGAGTATCAATACGAATTCGTGATTTAAATAAATCTATTAACTTTAACCATTGAAACAGTTTAGGAACAATGACATTCCAGTGGCAATGAACCCACCAAGTAGAAAAATCTTGGTTTTTAAATACTGTTCTCCAATAAAAGGTTCCAGGGCTCTTCAGAGAAATGTTTGGTTCTGGGTCTGGAGCATGGAAAGTACAAGATGAGCCCAGGACATTTTCTCGTGCCATAAAGCAGGGCAGTGCTCAGAGAATGATGGGGTTACCCCAAAGGACACAGAGCCAGCTAGTTTGAAGGAGCTCCCTCTGCCCAAGTGTGAGGCAATTTGAGCACCCTAAATGGCTACAACGGATCAGAAAGTTGAATAAAAAAAGTCACAAGTCCACAGAACTGTTCAAAGAAGAGGAAAAAACTAATCTGCCACCGGTGAAAGCAACTTGCAGCAATTCCTTACTCTGAAAGTTAGCAATAAAAGAAAGAGGCATTTACCCTGCCCTTTTAGAGGAATAATTCACTCCAATAGGTAAAGAAAGGCTCTTGTTGTCAAAGTTATGCTTGCAAATAAGTGAAAAAGAAATGATAATTTAGAAAATCATCATGTGGCAACTGTCATATAATGTATGCAATGAAATAAATATCACGATGCTTATGCCTTAAGTACAAGGATGTTGTGGAACAGGCTACCCATACCTTGCCAAACAGATTTACAAGGAGTTCCCAAACTCTAGCAATGGAAGGACCTGTGAATTGTCACTTTAACCAAGTGATAATATTTGGTATCACTGTTGTTGGACAACCTGGCTTTCTGTGTCTCCTGATTGAAGTAACATGAAGTACAAACCCCTCAGAAGTATTTGGGTTAAGAATGTTTAACCTAATTCCAATCCAGGCATTAGACCCAACTTCTAGTTTACAGGAAAAATGGGGGAGAAGGGTTACATAACACTGCAAGCAGGCAGTCAGACAAGTCCAGAATATGGGCTATTCTTTTTTTAATTTTAATTTTTGGATGTAATTTATTGTTAAATTGGTTTCCATACAACACCCAGTGCCCATTCCAACAAGTGCCCTCCTCAATGCTGAATATGGGCTATTCTACCAAACTTTGGTCTGGACTCATCTTAAAGTAAATGTCATGAAATAAAACAAACATACCAAAGTTCAAGGGATTGTTTTTGTTTACCCTGCTTAACCAAATACCATGAGTGAAACTTGATTGGCTCTTGGTTCCAAAAAACAAAAACCAAAAGACAAATAAAAACTGTAAAAGCTTTTGAAGGTAAAGAAATTTTAATCTGGAAGAGCTGTTAATCTATGATATAAATAGGGAACTACTGTTAATTAAAAGATGCCAGACTAAATATTTAGGGGTGAAATCTCAAGGTGACTATTACTTAATTTCAAACATTCAGATATATGGCATAAGGATAGATACAGAGAAAGACATGGAAGAATCAAATATGGTTATTATTATTTATTATGGTTGGTATTTTTCATAATCAAAAGTTGGCTGAGGGGCACCTGACTGACTCAGTCAGTAGAGCACATGACTCTTGATCTCAGGGTTTAAGTTTGAGCCCCACATTGGGTGTAGCAATTACTTAAAAATAAAATCTTAAAAAACAAGTTGGCTGAAAATTCAAAGATGAATTAAATAGAATAAGAGAAAATATCGGGCACTTAGTAAATAGGTACCACATGCATTTGCACTGAGCAGAGCCTCTCAGAGTGACAGGAACAGCATGAGAGAGGTGGAAGGGACCATGGAGTCATCAGCCCACTCCCCTCATGTAACCATAGGAAGAGGAGGTCTGGTCTCTGAACACGGTGGTTGGTGCAGATTCAGGATTAGCCTCCCTGAAGCTATGTGGTTTTTCCCAGGAAGAGAATGTACTCTGGAATCAGGAAGACAGGCATGCAAAGCACCTGTGTTATGTCAGATAAGTCACTTAGCATCTCTCTAGATCCTCCTGACAGGATAACAAGCCATCTCATACATAGTCATTATGACAATCAAATGGGAAAAATATGTATGATGAGCCTAGCGCAGAACTACCATACAGCCAAGAGTCCCCATAAATGTTGGTTCTTGCTCCTGCCTATACCTCCTCACCACCCTGGAGTTTTCTGCTCTCCCCAGCTTTCCCCACAGTTGTCCCCTTCAGCAGCCTGCTCACCTGGGCCTTCAGGAGAAAGGCTGGGTGCAGGATCCTGATGCAAATGTGCTCCTGCTTCTCCTTGTGGGTGTTCCAGCCTGGCCATCTGATGGGAGCTGTGCTGTGTCATTGTGCTGAGGAACATCCTTCACAGCTGCTCAGGACCTTCTGCCTCCCCAGCAGAACAAAAGAAGGTGATTTCAGCTGACCTTACAAAATAAAACCCTGAAGAAATCGGATGGTTTAAAGCAGATTTTTTAAAAGGGAAATACAAAATACTAATAAAAAGATGTGATATTTAGATTGGTACAGTTAAATGTGTGTTACACAGGAGGAGCTCATGAAAGATAAATCACCATAACTGTGGAAGGTTAAATAAGTATCAGGTACAGCGTTAGGCACTCTACAGGCGTGATCATGCTCAGTCCTCACAGCAACTCTTTGAAGGAGCTATTCCTCCCGTTTCACAGACAAGGATGCCAAGCCTCAGAGAGGTGAAGGGATTTGTCTAGTAAGTGACAGAGCCACATTTCCATCTAGGTTCCACTCTAAAGAGTGCACTTTTATGAACCCATAAGGCACACCAGGCTGTAGAGTTACCTGCAAAGAAGTGGTCTCAGTGAGTTCACAGGGTAGTAAGGATCTATTCAGTCTGACTCTAACTGCTATTTTTCCAATCACATCAGCCAGGGAATAGTCTGCCAACTGGCTGAAATCCAACCTCCATTTGAGCCCCTGGCGTTTACTCCAGCAGCACATGATCCCTGTAGTGGGGCTTCCAAACTTAAAGCAACCATGAGGCCTCATGAGCTCTCGAGCAGAGCAAAGGTCCCTAACCAAAGCAAGACAGTCGGCATGCTGGTGCTGAGGCCACTGTCCACTGCAGATGGTAATAAGGCGTCCTCTGGGCTGCCTCTGGCAGTGCCTACATCAGTCCTTCATGGAAACAACCTATGGGCTGAGCCCTGAGAGGGGAGGAGGGGTGGCTTACTTGGAGCAGAATCCCCTTCCAAGGGATAAACTCTCAGGCCATCTTGGGCCACTTCTACGGTTCTTTCTGTTTCTACGCCCAGAGTCCCACCAAATCAGAAAGTGGCTTTCAGCCCTCCTCTCCTCTGTGAACTGCCGGCTGTCTGTCCTGGGTTACAGTCCCAGTCCTTCCTGAAACAACCCTTTTCCTCTCCTGTCACCACTGACCTCCATGACCCACAAAATGCATACTTTGTTTCCGTCAAAAGACTTGGTTCAGGGTTAGTCTGTTTGAATCAGAACCCTTTTTACACAGTGTGTCAAATATGTACTCCTGAGACTCCTGAATCCTTCCTGGAACTAGCTGGGTAAGTAAATGTGTGTCTACTATGTACAAAGCTTTGTTCTGGAGGGAGGGATGCCTAAGATCCAGCAGAGGGTAAGACAAGGGCAGAGGTGGTTGCAATATGAGGTCCAATGCAAATGCTGTAAGAATAATAGCAAACAAAATGCTATTTGGGCTTTAAAAAAAAAGGAGAATCTCTTGCTGGAAGGGATAAAGAAAGGTTTCAAGGAGGCCATGGCATTTTACAACATTTTTGAGCCCTACATATTATGCATCCAGGGAAAAAGAGAACAAAATTCCTATCTTGCCCACCTTATCTCTTGCCATCCCTAAATAATGCGTTATATATTCCAACCAGGCTAAATTATTTTGTTCTTCCCATAATCTTCTTTATCATTTATTGCCTCCAACTCAGCTCTTTTTACCTGAATCAACCCACCATCTCCAATTGGCTAAATCTAAATTACCACCCAAGACCCATGCCAGGGGTCACCTTCTCCAGAATACTCTCTAGTAGGTACCCCCTAATGGACTTTCATAGCAACATGTGTCTTGCCTTTATCCTTGATGGTATGGGGTGGTTATTCACAAGACTTCTGGAGTCAGAATGTCTGGTTGTGAATCCTGGATGCAACATATATCAGCTAAATGACTTTACCTGTTAAGAGGTCTGAGTTCGTCTCTGCAAAGTACTTAGAACAGTGTCTGGTTATGGAAAGCACCAAAAAGATGCTACTGTTACTAGTACTATTAGGGCCACCACCAGCAGCATAGCACACATCATTCTGGATTGATTCTTGTCTGTTTGATACCATGACAAGATCTTGAGGACAAGGACTATGTGTTAAACAACTTGGTATCTTCTACTCTTTGTACATTCTCTAGCACATAGTAGCATTTAACATGTACTTGTGGAATTGGGAGTTGGTGGGTAGAGAGGGAAATGAATATGGACAGATCCACAGAATAAGACCAGAAAAGAGCTTCCAGCGCTGGCATGGTCTAAGGTATAGCCTTGTTTCAAGTGATGAAGATAGGATGGAGGTCTTAAGAGACAAGGAAGCATAGACCTGTGAGTCCTGATGTTAGATCATTCAGATAGGTTTTTAGATCAGCAAGTTTGGAATTAGGGATATCCTGGGAAGACAGAAAATCCAAGGATGAGATCCTTGCATCAGATGGGAATGTGTGCAAGAGTTGGAAGATGCTGTTGCAAAGGAGAGGAGTGATGGCATTGAGAAAAGGAGAAATTGCTTCTCCCCTGTTCTGCACTCCCATTATATCCTTTATGATGAAAACAAACTTTGTTGGTTAGCTGCTTATTCAGAATCCTTCTCTGGCTCCCATGGCTTGTAGTTTGTATGTGTGAGCATGCATGTGTGTGTTAGCACACAGAGAGCTCCATGTTTTGGCCTACTGACCTCACCCCCTTTACTCCCCCATTTCTGCCTACCTCCACTATATCTTATTTCAGTCACTTCATTTTTCTTGTCTTTTGTATTTTCTGATGAAACATGGAAAAGTAGAACTGTAACTTCTATGTCAGTACTTTTTTAAGTTTAGTTGTCTTCTTTTGTTGAGAGAGAGAGATAGAGAGCACATGATCAGGGTAAGGGTAGAGATAGGAATAGAGAGAAAATCCCAAGCAGGCTCCATACTGTCAGTGTGGAGCCTGATGCAGGGCTTAGCCCCACAAATTGCTAGATCATGAGCTCAGCCAAAAATCAAGAGTTGGATGCCCAACCAACTGAGCCACCCAGGCTCCCTTCTATGGAAGTATTTTTAAAACTTCAATTCAAAACTCATTAATGGCTCAAGAAACTAATTTAATGGGGCACCTGGGTGGCTCAGTCAGTTATGTGGCTGACTTCGGCTCAGGTGATGATCTCACAGTTTATGGGTTTGAGCCCCGCATCAGGCTCTGTGCTGAGAGCTCAGAGCCTGGAGCCTGCTTGGATTCGGTGTCTCCCTCTCTGTCTGCCCCTCCCCTGCTTGTGTTCTCTCTCTCTCTCTCAAAATTAAATAAGCATTAAAATTTTCTAAAAATAAAATAATGAAAGAAAATAATTTAATAAGTCAAACATTAAAATATGAAATAGAAAAAAATAACAAACAATAATATGAAATAAAATAGAATATATATTAGATAAAATGTGTGTGTGTGTGTGTGTGTGCACGCGCATGTGCACTGGGTCATATTTAAATATATTTCTTACAAGGGATCATGGTCAGAAAAGGTTGAAAGCACTTCTCTTTATATCCCTTCTTTCTGACTCTAATATTCAAGATGTGTAAAATAGTTCCAACTTTACAACTTTGCGGATGGAAATGAGCAGGAAAAAATTGTATTTTTTAAGAAGAATTACTCATGCCAACAGCCAGCAACTTCAAGTTGTGCTGACAAGGCAGTTATCCTGTTTCTTCAATTCAAGAAATTATTCATGATAGTTCAATGTCAGGTGCCAGATTTCTGGAGTAACACAGTATCTAGCTCAAAATTTCACAGCGAGGGGTAGGGGTGTGGGAGCTCTCTGGAGCCTTCAGAGTCAGCCTCTCCTTTGGTGCAATTTCATGTTGAATACTGTGTATCTGCCAAAGGATGAGAGGGAGAAGAAGGAAGAGCCAAAAGGAGGAGGAAGAGGAAGAGGAGAAGTAAATACAGTACTTCCTTCTCCCAAATCATAAGACAATTATGTAGTGTTTCCCTCCATGATGCATAAAATTCCAACATGACCAATCTAGTGCTGTGTGTGTGTGTGTGTGTGTGTGTTAATTACGAGTCCTAAAGATTGTGAGAGGGTTGCACACTCATAATGTGACTTATGAGAGTGAACCCTATAGTTAAGTGTTAGAGCCTGGAATTTTGTTGAGGGCCTGAATTTGACTCACAGGAAACACAAATTCAAGTTCCAGCTTCTAAAGTTCAAGGTCTGGGTCAGCTTTCAAAGAGTGTTTTTTGAGTGCCTATTAATTTAACCTCATAAGTCTGTTCTTTGTTTTCGAGCACAAAGAGGATTAATTAGAACTTCTTTAGGTTGCCTTTCATATATACCACTCAACTGAGTAAGTCCCACTGTGATACCTTTATAAACATTTTACTTTTTTCCTCTCAATAATCACATGACAGAGATTTTTATTCCTAGTTTTTGGATGTGGTGTGAAGAGTTAAGTGACAGGTACCAGGTCACATGACTAGAAACTAATTATTGTCTCTGCTTCCAGAACCTTTTATACTCGTGGTTTTTAAGTCCTCTTAGGCCTGTCTGGGGGCAGTGGACCTGGCCGCCCCCAGGCTTACTAACTCATGAGAAGGTGGACAGCTTCTCAGGTGATTCTGGTTAGTCCCAGAGTTTGAGAACCCCAGCATTAAACAAAGAGGTAAAAGAACTTAGGACCCTCCCCTTTCCCACTCCCCAAATATGTATGCCACACTTCATTCTGAACGAGTTGATGAGATGGCTTTCCTAAGCGAGCACAGTACCACCTAAGATTTACAGTGCACTCCCTAACAGCCAGGCACTGTGCTAGGTTCCTTATGTGAACTCTTACTTAATTGCAGTCACATTATGAAGGGAGTCCTATCCACACTTGAAAGTGAGAAGTCTCAGTTGAGGAACTTGCGGTCATGGTCACGTAGTGAGTAAGTGGCAGTGCCATCACCCAGGCCATGTGGCTCCACTGTCCCCACCTAGAACAACCACAGCAATCTGGCTTGCAGGACAATAAAGGACACTGAAGCAGCACAAGACAACAGGGAAGTATGAAGACTGGGTAAAGAGCAAGAAATGAACGGAGAAGGAAGCCTAGAGATCCTGAATACAAATATTCTTCATTTTAGTGTTTTCTATGATTCGCCTTAGTGAGAGAGTTAGAGGAACCAGACACATTATGTGGCTTCTGGTAGGAAGCAAAATGAGGGAAACGATACATTTTCTATTTCTTTTCTTCTCTTAAAATTTCTAATGTTTATTTATTTTTGAGAGAGAGAGAGAGAAAACGCAAGCAGAGGAGGAACAGAGACAGAGGGAGACAGAGAACCTGAAGCTGTCAGCACAGAGCCTGACATGGGGCTTGAACTCACAAACAGTGAGATCATGACCTGAGCCGAAGTTGGGCACTCAACCAACTGAGGTACCCAGGAGCACTGATACATTTTCAATTTCTTATTTAAAAATGTAGCTTTAAAAAAAATTAAAAATAAATAAATAAAAATGTAGCTTTGTCATCAAGGAAAGAGTTAGAACTTAGAGTGTGAAGACAGGGGCTCAAATCTGCTCTGTGTCAACCTGGAAACATCCCAGGCTTAGATGGAGCTCATGCCATTTGACAGGTAATGAGCTGTACATCTTCATCTTGACCTTTCCTTTTAGCTCTCTGGGTTTTCTTTACCTATAAGAGGGGCATAACAGTATCTACTTCATAAAGTTGCTGAAAGTATTAAATCACATTAAATATTTGGGCTTCCTTGTGAACCATAAGACACTCCATATGTGTCCAGGGACATTATTACCAATGTGTAGTTTCTTCATCATTGTCTGTTTGCCCAGTACCCACTATTCACCCAGCATTGTCCAGACACGGGTAAAAATGCGACTGCATGGGTGACACAACCACAAAGACCAAAGGTGGAACCGCCAGAGAAGGAGAATCAGTACCTTGTTTTGTGCATAGCTCTTGTCGATTCGGTAAGTGCCTTCTCAATATTGCGGATGAAAACTGCAGGTTAGGGAGGTTAAATAAACTACGTGTCTTCATACATGTGTCTTTCAAAGGGCAGAACAAAAAGCAGAAAAGCAGTCCTTTTGGTGCCTAGAGCACTGGCTCCAGATGAATGTGACCTTTTTTTGTGTGTGTGAAACACAAAAGATAGAAAGGTGTCCTATCTATTATTACTTCTGATCAGTGAATTATCTGAAAGGTAGGAGAGCCAAAGTTCATCTACTGTTTCCAACATTTCCAGAGAGTCTTATCTCTAAGTACAAATGCTATCAGGTGTTGAGAAAGAATACAACCCTTTCTCTATACTATTTTCCCAAATGTCTCCAGAAACCATAGATTATAATATGGTATACTATAAATTGAAAAATAATGTTCAAAAATTAGTTTACTTCACTCCCTTAAGTGAATGTCGCCCTTTCCTTCCCTAGGTTACAGATTATTTTCATTTCTGATTCTGAAAAGGACAGGCTGGTTGATTTTTTTATTAGCCATGGTCTAAACAGAGTGCTGTTTGTCATTGGGATTAACAGCGCTCTCCCCCGCCAAGGGATCTCCACACCTGCCCCTCAGGTAATGCAAGTTCCAGTAAGATTCAGGTAATAGGGGCACCTGGGGGGCTCAGTTGGTTAGGTCACTGACTTAGGCTCAGGTCATGATCTCACTGTTGGTGAGTTTGAGCCCTGCATCAGGCTGTGTGCTGACCGCTCAGAGCCTGGAGCCTGCTTCAGATGCTGTGTCTCCCTCTCTCTGCCCCTCCCCTGCACACTCTCTCAAAAATAAGTAAGCTTTAAAAAAATAAATAAATAAATTACAAAAAAAAAGACTCGGGTAATAAAAGTTCCAGTAAGACTGTCTTTCCTCAAGGGGAAGCCTGAGTTCCCCTGGACACAGCCACTGGTAGCAGGGTCAGCACTCAACTGTCCTCATGGGCAGCCCCCAGTCCCTTAGATGGCCAGGAAGGACACGATGCGTGAGAGTTGGGACTGGCTAGTGCCTGCTGAATTCATAGAATCCATTCGCATTTCCAGCTTGATGAAGGCAACTTTTGGTTCTATGGATTTTGTGGATTGCTAGAGGATTTCCGTAACAAACATTGAACACTGAGCCAGCTGGGCTTCCCTGGATCCAAGTAGGTTTCTGAACTCCTTCTTCCTGCTTTCAGCTGATGTGAGCTCAGGAAATGGGAACTGATTTTATCCTAGGTAGAACTTAATTAGAGAGGACGTTTGTTGCCGCAACATCCCAAGCTTCATTTCAAAGTCAAATCAAAATCCCTTTTGTATTATTCGTGGTTTGGATTAGATATTCCCAGCTTGTACTTGAGCAGCACTGTAACAGAGAGTAGGTTGCAGCAACCATCCTTATTGTTGAAACCAGTTACATTTTTTTCGCTTACTTATGATCAGATCCTTGATAATCTGGAAGTTCCTAGGTAAGGTGGGGTTAGGGGAACAAAATAGTTGTGGGGAATGCTGGCAGAAATCATAGGCTGTGCCTGGGAGAATGGAGCTTGTAACAGACTGCACATAACTGTTCTCTTCCGTGGATGGTGACGTTATAAAAAAAACCCAGAGTCCGGCCTTGCTTACCATCATGGACTTGCTGATAGCTGGCATTTGGGGGGGCCATTCTCCTGCCAGATTCTTTATGAACAATCCTCGCAGAAAATCAGCAAAAGAAGCAAAGTGATTCATGTTTTACAGATGAGGAGAACAGGCTCTCAGTGGTTGAGTGACTAATCTGAGGTTACACAGTAGTAACTGGCTCAGCTATTATTAAAGTCTGGGTTTGCCCAACACCTGAGTCCATGACTGAATATTTTAAAACTAGAGACCTGAGTTATATACAGTAGTTAATTTGAGGCCAATTGATTTAGCAAAGCTTTATTAGCTAAAAGGGTAGAGAAAAAGCTGTTATTTGATTAAAAAAAAAACCAGCAACAACTATTATTTGTTGGGCATCTTCTATACGTCAGGAATGTTTCCAGGCATCTAATATCTCTTGTTTTATTTAAGCTGCAAAATAGCCCTAGGATTGTTGCTCACCTTTATAGATGAGGACAGTGATACTTAGAGAGGTTACCTAGCATGTGCTCAGGGGTCAGTTCGGGGGCTCTCAGGCTCCATACAAAAGGATTCGATGATAGATCCAAGCTGTGGGTAAAGCTAGGATATAAAATTATAAAACCATAGATTCTTAGAGCTGAAAAGGATAGTCAAGGTGACCTAGTCTAACTCCTTTATTTATTTTTATTTTTTAAATGTTTATTTACTTTTGAGAGAGAGCGAGGGAGAGCGAGAGAGCGAGAGAGAGAGAGAGATCACGAGTAGGGCAGGGGCAGAGAGAGAGAGAGAGGAAGACACAGCATCCAAAGTGGGCTCCAGGCTCTGAGCTGTCAGCATGGAGCCTCACATGGGGCTTGAACCTATGAACTGTGAGATCATGACCTGAACCGAAGTCAGAGGCTCAACCAACTGAGCCACCCAGGTGCCCCTAACTTCTTTATTTTACATGTGGGAAAACCTAGGTTTAAAACTTAAGCAAAAAAAAAAAAAAATCACATGTCACATAGTTGTAAATCCGAGACTAATATACAGACTCAATTCAGTTAATTAATTTTTATCTGAGTGCCTACTATGTGCCTCTCAAAACCAGGTCTCCTATCTCTCAGATCAAGGACTTTTTCTGTCAGACTTTGTATAGAAGTCAGGAGGGCCTGAGATCATGCAGCTCACCTCTAGTTCTGCAGAGGATGAGCCTGGGGCCTGAAGAGTAAAGAAAACAGGTGTGACAGGGCTGGAAGAGGGCATTGTATCCATTCATTCACTCACTACCCATCATACACTACACCTCTATTGAGGGTCTGCTCGTGTGCCAGGCGCCACACTTTTCTTGAACTGGGAAATATGACAGATGCTGATGAAATTCCTGGACACTGTCAGGCCTCATGTAGAAGGCAGGGCATGTCAGACCTTGTAGAGAAGGTCATGTGTCCAGGACAAAAGATCTAAGTCATGGGACTAGCAACAATTAATGAGAAAATTTTTCGACCTGCCCTGAAGCCAGAGGGGAGGGATCAGAGCTGGAGCATTAGTCACAGCTTGATCCTAAATGAGGAGATCTTTAAAAAGCATTCTGGGGGACCTAGATGGCTCAGTTGGTTGAGCCTCCGACTTCGGCTCTTGGTTCATGAGTTCGAGCCCTGCATCAAGCTTGCTGCTGTCGGTTCAGAGCCTGCTTCAGATCCTCTATCTCCCTCTCTCTGACCCTACCTAACTGGCTATCTCTCTCTCTCTTTCTCTCTCAAAAACAAATAAACATTTAAAAAAATACCATTCTGAGTTACTTTCAGAATGATTTGTTTTGCGTAAAATAAAGTCCAAGCCTTTTGATTAGATCCTAACTGAATGATTTCTTTTAACACAGGTACTAAGAATGATGAAAAACATCTGTTTCTGTAACAAAGGGCCATACTCATAAAGTTCACAAGTTGTGAGCCGTGGGGCATTTATGAAGATAAGAGGGCCTCTGCTGTGCATAATACAGGACTCAGCTGCTTCATTGATTCCCAGGTCATGAGATCTTCTCTGTCTCTCTAAGCCAAAAGCATAAACTCCTGAATCACTTTATTTATGAGACTCTTTCATCTCTAAATATTTACATATAATTTAAGAAATGTATGGTGAATGAAAAAATGCATGACTGAAAAAACGTGAACTCAGTGAGTTAAGTGACAATCCAAGGTTATATAACTAATTAACAGTGATCTTGGACTTGAAGCCTCCATCTAATTTGTATTTCACTCTCCTAATTTGCTTCTTTGGAATCTGTCAACACCATTTAAAAAAAAAGAATGGTAATATTGCGCCTTCCTTTGCTCCAGAATAAGAATATCAGCAAAATGTCTTACAATCTTTGAACAAGCGAATGTGAAGTCAGTGTATGGAAAGGCAGACATTGTCTCAGGCAGCTACCTCTCAACCTGCAACAGGTGGCATAATGACATTTCTAAAATTTTCCAATTTGACACTGGAAATGTGCCTTCCACATGAATAAATGTAATGATAATTCTGTCTGCTGGGTACATGAGAAATGAGATTTGAATAGCTTGCCTTCTTTGGTCAGATAAATGGATGGAAGAGTCTAGCCAGTCTCTTCTGACTTTGTGTCCACAGGTATATTTGCCGCATTAGTGGAAAATAAGACTGTCTTTATCATGAAGGCAGCCAGGCTGAAACATCACTGATTCAACGCTTTGGAATCCTGAAAACTAATATAGTCAGGTGACTGCTTGGTTCAATATGGCTATTGGATCAACTGTGTATGAACGAACTCAGTAATTGCCGTTAGAAAAAGGATCGTGACAATTCAGATGGCTCTGTTGACTTGCTGCAGGGCTGGGAAGGAATGAGAAATGAAAGGAAGACACTCCTCTTATTGGAAAAGCTGCCTGTCATTGGTGGGCGGGCAGGAGTGGTGCAGGTGGAACCCTGAACCTGGAAAGGAAGGGCACATTCTTGAATCAAAGCCAGTATCGAGTATGGCCATTCCTTCCCAACTAGTCGAACTTGTCTGGGTATGTCTAAGCAATGTCCTTGGGAGGTAAGTAGAAGTTCTTCAAAGAAAGCAAACTTTCTGCCCTTTATATACATTTTCCTCCTATAGAACTTTCATTTGGCAGCCAAGGCTACCCCATTACTATCAGCATCCCAGCCTCAAATACATATCCCGATGTCCAAAGTCCTGAATTGAAAAGGAACTTATTACACAAGGGAAATCCTATTGCTTGCCAATAAGGAGGAACCTCTCACACCAACACTGAATGTATGTTTAGTGTAAATGATCAACTTGAATTTCTACCCTTCTCTGTTCCAGCCCTGATAGGAAGCAGGGTGTTAGGACTACGGAAAGCTACACCTTCAGCACCCCCGCAACTGTGCAGGGTGTAGAAGATTAGTGTCTTAGCCCAGGGCTCTGCATTTCAGCATTCTCTGGGGGCAGTGTACCGAAACCTTGCCAGCCATCAGACGATCACCTAGGCAACTTAAAATAAATGCATATTCTCCAATTGTATCCCATATCTGATGAAGTAAAATTAATGTGGAGGGGAGTGGGCGTGCAGGTAGGACATCTGTAATTTCAGCAAGCACTCCAGGTGGCTCTGATATACAACTGAGATAGGAAGCCAGATTCCTAGGTTGAATTTGGGGCTGGAGGGGAGATTTTGCAGCTTGTAGACAGAATTTTCCCACTGAATATGCTCAGATATGTGAGACTGTCAGAATCTTTATAAAACCATCGTCGTAGTGCCCCATGTTACTGCTATGTTAGTGTCCTTGATTTGAACTGTAGCCTTTTTGGAGGAGGCTCTGGTTCCTATTAGGTCAGAGCTTCTTGAACAGTCACCATATGCCAAGACCTTTGGGCAACAAAATGGGTTGAACATGTTTCCTGTCTGTAGGAAAGTAACACTGAATCTAGACTGGGGAGAATAAACCTCTCATACATGAATAATCAGATGATAGTCTAGAGACTAAAAGAGCAAGACGTATTGAAGTGATGAGTCTGGCACACCTTGATTCAGGTGATGTTGGAAACTGTCCTCCTAGGAGGCCTTGGGGAGCCTTTTCCAGTCTCTCCTGACTTTTCTTGTGATTGATGCATCACCCATGTTTGCAGGGCCTTTGCTGGCACAGCTGCCCCAGTAAGGTTAGGATCAGGCAGTAGAGGAGGAGCACCTCCCAGGCTCTGAGGGAAGAACTGAAGAAAGGCTAGAATATTCATTTCTGGTAGGTAAGTCCTCAGTAGGACTGTGGGTTTAGAGAAGGTAGGGAGGGGCGCCTGGGTGGTTCAGTGGACTGAACATCTGACTTCAGCTCAGGTCACGAGCTCATGATTCATGAGTTTGAACCCCACGTTGGGCTCTGTGCTGACAGCTTGGAGTCTGGAGCTTTCTTCAGATTTTATGTCTCCCTCACTCTCTGCCCCTTCCCCACTTGTCCTCTGTCTCTCTCTCTCTTTCTCTCTCAAGAATAAACATTTTTTTAAAAGTTTTAAAGAAACAAGGGAGGGAAATGATGACAGCGAAGAAGAGAAGAGGTAAGAGCCAGGAGCTCCGCCTTCTGCTGTGTGCATTGGGAATCCAGCATGCGCTGTGTGTGCTGTGCGTCCTGATCCTAATACTCCAGTACTCTGCTCTCCGGTTCTGGATCGGCCCACCAGATTGCAGGCTGTCTCATGTACTCATGCTCTCTTGCAAGGCTACGGTTCTGCTGTGGTTCGGAGCTACAGGGAGTCCGCCTGAGTGGGGGCAGGGAAGGAAGGGGGGGGTGGGAAGGGGAGGACGCTACAGGCTGCAGAAAGCTTTAAGACCAGCTGAACTGAACGCCATCAACACAGTGAGTCTCGGAGCAATCAAGGCGTAGGTGCAAAAGGGTGTGTTGTGAAACAAGGTTATTTACATTCTTATAAAAAGAGTGCTCGGGGGAAATGGATGGAGTGCTGGTAGTAAAGTCAGCAGTGAAATCCTTTTTAAAGATCTGAAGAGTTCTAAATATGCACTGTAGGGGGGTGTTTATCTCTCTCTATTCTAACAAAGAAGCAAAGTGTGTTTTCCTTTTAAACACCTAGGAAAAACATATTTATGTCTATCTCAAAACTGGAGCCCAAAGTTTAATTCTGAAAATAATGAACATCCCAAACCTAAATAGTGTTCTTTAAAATAAGAAAGTGTGGTGGTAGGTGACAACAGCATTACTCATTCAATGTGAACTACTGGCAGAACTTTCCATCCTGATTTTATTGTGTGAATAAATGAGAAGACTTGCAGGGGCACCTGAGGGGCTCAGTTGGTTCAGTGTCTGATTTCAGCTCAGGTCATGATCTCAAGGTCCATGAGTTCCAGCCCCGCATCGGCTTCTGTGCCAACAGCTCAGAGCCGGGAGCCTGCTTCATATTCTGTGTTTCCCTCTCTCTCTGCCCCTCCCCTGCTCTCACTCTGTCTCTCTTTCCTTCTCAAAAAATGAACATTTAAAAAATGATAACAACTGTTAGTTTATATAAACTCATCTGAATAAGAAATTTGTTCTGAGTTTAAATGACATAAAATATGGTATTTAGTAAAAAGAAGGAGGAATGTAGATTTCTGATTTCTAAAGAGTCAAAAATCTAATTTCCCTGACATAGTAACCTGTGACATCTTAACCAGAAAGCAAACGGTTTCTAAAAGTTCTGCGGAAAGAAAAGAGAGAGAAGGAAAAAAAAAAGAAAAGAAAAATGGAGCACCTGGGTGGCTTAGTGGGTTGACATCTGACTCTTGATTTCAGCTCAGGTCATGACCCCAGGGTCGTGGGATCAAGTCCCACATCAGGCTCCATGCTGGGTGGAGCCTGCTTCAGATGCTCTCTCTTTCCCTCCGCCCTTCTCTCCTGATGGTTCTCTCTCTCTCTCTCTCTCTCTCTCTCTCTCTCTCTCTCTCTGTGTGTGTGTGTGTGTGTGTGTGTGTGTGTAAAAAAGAAAGAAAGGGGGAAAAAGGAATTTGAAAGGGTCTGCCAGGCATCCAGGCACTAAGGCTCAGCCTGCTTCCCTGATGTACCGGTGTCAGTTCCAGTTTTCACTCTGCAGCAGTGCTCAGCATGGTAGGAAAAAGGCAGCGTACCATAATTGTGGAGCAGAAACGTCTGAACTCTTCCTGCAGGGGTATCTAATGCCCAACATGGAAAAAAAGTTTTTGGGGCCCTGTGAATACAAAGGTAGCTCTAGATGTGTATATGACTAGGAAGAGTTAGGAAAAACAAAATGCATGCCCCACCACCGGAAACCCAAACCCTTTGTGTAAGGACTTGAAACACACCAGAGATGTAAGCAGGGCAGACTTGTCTGACCGAAGCCTCACGGCCGCCACCTGGGATCCGAGGGACACCGGGTGGCTGTGAGTTTCCTGCAGTCTCCTCTCTCCCTGACCACCTCTCGCCCACTGGAAAGGCCATTTTGAGCCTTCAGCATCAGTTTTCCCATTTGCAAGATGAATCTAACAGCCCTCTAAAGTTTCCTTACATGATTGTTTATTTTAAATTATTATCCTCTGGATTCTTCCACTTGGGATTCATATGATTAAGCCGGGAATCTTATGTCCAGGAGAACTAACTGTGGTAAAAAATTTCCACCACGATTCTATTTCCAGGTGAAATTCGCTTCCTAGTGACCGACTCTACCATAATACTGCAGACACTGTTTTCATTTCCTGATTCGTTCTGCTGGAATGATTTCTCTTTTGAATGTGTTTAAACAAACTGACTATAATAACCACACATGTTCCAAGTTTTCTTCACAAACTTGCATTTTGACTTTCATGTGAATACCGCAGCAGCAGTCAACGGCTGATAACAACGCTTGTTCAGCTGCTTGAATTCCCAAGCCACACATTTCATATTGGCACTTAACACTTGAATTGGGGTACTCATTGAACTAATTTTCCACATTAAAATTTTGTCAATGTTTCTTTTCTCTCTCTCTCTCTCTCTCTCTCTCTCTCTCTCACACACACACACACACACACACACACACACACACACACACACACACACAGAGTATGAGCGGGGGAGGGGCAGAGAAAGAGGGAAACAATCTGAAGCAGGCTCCAGGCTCTGAGCTATCAGCACAGAGCCCAATCTGGGGCTCAAACCCAAGAACCCATGACCTGAGCCAAAGTCAGATGCCCAACCGACTGAGCCACTCAAGCGTTCCTAATTTCCCACTTGAATTGGGGTACTTATTGAACTAATTCCCCACATCTTAAAATTGACTGTGAATATCATAGCTTTACCACAACACCAAGAATTCAAGGTGGTTTATGAAGTTATGATCTTAATATTTGTCTGAAGAATTCTTCACACAGCCTCAAGGGCAGAGAGTCAGAAATTAAACTTAATGGAAGACTGTAACAAGATTATGAAGTTCTTCATTCATATGATTAGTAGTTCAACAAGTTTTCTTTTTCTCACAGTTCTGTGAGTTGCCTGACTGGCCATTCTGCTGGTCTGTCCTGGTGTCATTCATGTGGAAACGCACCCACGTGGCAGATTGGCTGGGGTGGGCTCAGCTGGGATCTGGGGGCCACAGCACCTTGATCTCACCACAAGTAGGCTCTTCATGTAGACACCTTGAGCTTTCTTACAATGTGCTGGTCTCAAGGCAGACTTCTCAGGGTGAATATTCAGAGAGTGTGAAGAGAGCTAGAAAAACCTTTTAAACAGAAGCTGTTTAAAGACCTGTGTTACTTCACTGGTCAAAACAAGTCACAAAGCCAGCCCAGATTCAAGAGAAGAGGAAACAGACTCCACCTCTTCAGGAGAGAAGTGGCAGAGCCACATTGCAAAAAGCTTGTGGGACGGGAGACATTGACGCAAGCCATTTTCACAAACCATTACTACACCCCATCTACCTCAAACAATGCACATTCCCTACACATGCAAATGATACTAACCACCACCACCCCACCCCCCCTCCCCCGTAGCTCATCCCATTATGGCACCTGCTTCAAGTTAGGCATTTAGTCAACTGAATCAGATGCAAATGCAGAAGGATGAGTTCGCTGTGCCCTTGTGTGCAGCTGCTCAGATGCGCTTTTCTCCATCTGGAAACTTGTGAACAAAAGGCAAGTTTGTGCTCCTCACACACCCAACATGCAATGATGACACATGGACAGGAAAACTGCAACAGACAAATGATTATATGCGCTGCACTGTGGGGGTCCTAAAGAGAGCAGAGAGTACGCATGGAAAAAGTGGTCCAGTGAGGGATAATTATGGAACCACCACCATTTCCTGAGCATTTTCTATGCCAGGCACTTTGTGAGCATTCTTCACACACCTTTTCATTTAACCTTCATCGCTAACCTGAGAAGAAAGGAACCCATTTGGCAACTGAGGAAAACCTGGGCTCAGAGACGGTAAGTGAACTAATTCATCTGAGCCCCATGGCTAATGCGGTTGGAGGTGGGAAAGTTGAAGATAGCTTTGAACTTTCTCGCTTGGATATCCACTGGGATATGGAAATAGAACAAGTGACAGGAAGTGGAAAAGTTGAGTTGACCTTCAGATGTGTGACTTTTGAGGTGCCTACAAGATATCTATGGGGGAAAAACTAAGGGCTGGACACACAGGAGTGATTGGCCTTCTTTAGAGATTTAGAATTATTCAAACCTTAAATATGAGTCTGAATTACAATGTTTCCATCATAAAACTGCATCTTTTTTACTTGTCTGTCTTTTACTTAAATAAGTATGGAAGGGAGAGCAATTTGGGGGTGAAATTGGCAAAATCCAAGACCCGCTCCATTCAAGCTTGCTGGCATTTCTCATAAATCATTCTGTGGGCCACGGGTCGGTGGCGTGGTTCGGGGCTGGTTTTTCTGCAATCCAGTTCTTGTCACGGTTCCCTTGAACTTGCACAAGAAAACTCTCTATTTCTAGTGAGAGAAGGATTTAGAATATTCATTTCTCTGCTGGGAAGAGTATACTCTTTGCACGTCCCACATTTGAGGAATATTGTATATTTGGCCAGTGGAGAGACTCATTTCCTTGTAGAGGATAGTTCTTGTGTTTTAGACTACATTTGGTTTATTTATAAATCAATTGCAATCGAAAACATAAATGTATCAACTGCTGAGACATTGCCTAATTGTAAGTTTGATAAAAACAATGGCTTTTCAAGGATTGAAAATCAGGGCCATGACGGTACTTCAGGTATTTCTGGGTGCCCTCAAGCAGGATTGTGCTGGCATCCTAGAGTGCTTCATGTGGAAGGAGACGTAAGAAGAGCTGTGTAGTGTTGCAGTTTGATTTAGAATCAATCACTTGCTTAAAAAATGACAGAAATAACTGGCGTCACTTTAGGTCCATTTTAATATTTAGCTGGTTACCAGGTTATATCACTCTTTGGTGTCTGGAGGCAAGAACACCATTGGCCCAGTAACCATAGCAGCAACGCTTTGGCGTGTTTTCTGCCTGTCAGCTTTCCTCAACATCATATTCCTTTTAAAGCAGAGGTTTTCTCTTGCACTCATGCTCACTTCGTCTCTCTCTCTCTTTCTTTCTCCCCATTTCTTACTCCTTTCCTCTCTCTTCTTGCACTCATTTGCAGCAGACTAAAACAGAACGAAGATGTTTCATATGACTTCCTCCTGTTTTTTTCAATCTCTAAATCATATTCCTTAAATACGAGTCTGAATTATAATGTTTCTATCATAAACGGCATTTCTTACTTGTCTTTCTTCTACTTGAAAAGGAGATATGGAAGAGAGAGCAAGTACATGGCTACAGGTGACTGAAATAAGGCCATTCTTTTAAAGAAGTGTATTTATTTTGAGAGAGCAAGCACGAGTGGGGGAGGGGCGGGGGGAGAGACAGAATCCCAAGCAGGCTCCATGCTGACTAACGAACACACCACTTGATCTCATGAACTGTGAGATCAGGACCTGAGTTGAAATCAAGAATCAGATGCTTACTGACTGAGACACCCAGGCATCCCAAGACAAGGCCATTTTTAAAACTTTGAGTTTAGACAAGATCACATAAGCCCTGACTTATGTAAGTATTCATCCTTAAGGATTCTTGAAGCCAGATTCTGCTATCTCTTCCAGCCACTCTTGTGTTAAAAGTCTTCCTTGATGGGGCACCTGGGTGGCTCATTGGCTCAGGTCATGATCTCACAGCTTGGGGCTGTTTTTGTCAGGACAGAGGCTGCTTCAGATTCTCTGTCCTGTCCGTGTCTCCCCCGCTCACACTTTCTCTCTCAAAAATAAATAAACATTTAAACAAAAAAATGTTTTAAAAAGTCTTGCTTGACAAGAGCCTCACTCTTAGGCACATTTATTAAAAATCTGCTGCCTGTATTCTAATTTCCCCTCTGTAACATCGCTAAGCAGGATATCTGACAAATGCGCTTTGAGTTTCTTCTGCACCTCAAAAATCAACTTTTCTGGAGGATTACTTCAGGACTCTGAACTTCCCTGAAACATCTGTGGAAAGAAATGACATTTTATCTCTTCTTTGTTTTAAAAGTCACTCCCTCAGGGAGTCCTTCCTGAAATTTGGTTATTTTCTTGGTTTCTGTTCATCTTAAGTTATGATTTATATTTATTTGTTTGATTTGTTGTTTATTGTCTGTCTCTCACAACAGACTCTAAACTCTGTGAGGGCAGAGACCATTTTTGAATGTTTAACATTGTATTCCCAGTATGTTATACAGGATTTGGTTCTTTGTAAGTATTAAACAAATAATTTTCAAATGCATAAATTAACATTTCCTATTTGATAAACTGCTTTTAGATTTGGTTGCAGAACAAAATCAAACCCATTTTTTAAATTTAAACTGTTGATATGGTTTCTGTTTCCTGTTGTACTTTGGCTGCTAGGAAGCTCAAGTTAATGCTCAATCATTATAGCTTTATTTGCTAATGAGCTAAGCATATTTGATTCCTTTATTTTACATGGATTTTATTTTTTACTATTATAGTTGTATTATTTTTGTTTTTTATTATAAGCCACCTCAAATATTCCTTAAAGGCAATAACCATAAATAATAATAGTTAAAGTAAATATAAGATACTTCACAGTAAAAGGATTTTTCAAGAACCTCCTGGAGAGAATAGTGTGTACTAAGAACAGTTAACTCTATTAAATAATGACATGAACAGTGATCAAAGAAACTTTAAATATTAGAAGACTGAAAAGGCCTATTTACTCTTCAGTTACATTACATGGTATTAGGTGAAAATAAGTAAATGTTACATATAAAACTGGTCATATTCATGAGCAAAACTTTTAAAAGATAAAATCCACTTGAATTGCTGGAACATTACTATATTATTTATATATTATATTTATATATATTATATAAATACACACACAAGAATGTATATATATATGTGCATGTTCTTGCAGATGCACTTAAAATTCCTTCCCTTTGTGACCTTTAAGATTCCCTGCTGCCTTTTTCTAGAGAGAAATACTGTCTAAAAAACATAATTCACAGGTTTTACCACCTTAGGTAAATAGTGTTGACAGACGATCCTGGTTTGCAGTTCAGGACATGAAATCCTTCAGCTGACCCTGAGGTTTGTTTACAGCTGGTGGAGGTACGGGGAGGGACCTTTGGAGGGACTCCTGCGATGCTTTTAAGAATCTGTGGCCAGAAGAGGAAACTGTGGTGAGGGAGCAAATCAATGACATCAGTGTCACCTGGGAAAGTGGTATGACAAGTGATGATTTATTAATAGAAAGGACAAGTATGGGAAAATGTCACACTTAGAAAATAAATGATTAGTGGCAAGAAAAGCTGGGAACCCGTTTCTGATGAAAGAAGGAAGTACTTTTCCCAGCAACAAGACAGACAGTATCTACTTCTGTGCCTGACGGGGGCAGGAATGAAAACAAGGGGATAGATTTGGTTTTCTCCCTGGGTGGAAAGTGAAGGAATGGTTAATATGGATAATGCAGGTTTGCTTTTTTTTTTTAATGTTTTATTTATTTTTGGGAAAGAGCACATGGGCTGGGGAGGGGCAAAGAGGGAGACATAGGACCCGAAGTGTGAGCCCCATGTGGGGCTCAATCCCACAAACCATGAGATCATGACCTGAGCCTAAGTCAGACACTCACTTGACTGAGGCACCCAGGTGCCCTGGATAATGCAGGTTTTGAACCCGCTAAGGAATGGGGGGTCCACTGGCTTCCTCGGTCCCTGTTCCTGATTCTCTAGGGTTGGGGGATATAGCCAGGGGACACATGGAGAGTGATTTGCCTTCTGTCTACTGTTACTTTTCCTCTATGCATCGCTAGAGACAGTGTCCTTCACCCAGAGTCCCATCATGCCCTTGGGAAAGCAGTTACCAAGCCCATTTCCTCGACCTTCATATCATTTCCTTTTATGATTCCACATTCATGTTGGGCTAATAATAAGGTGTGTTGTTCTTCAGGAGCGTGAGGGAGGTAGATAGTCACACCCATATTCCTTGTGGGTTCTGAGCCGACTGAAAAAAACAACCCTGGTGTGTAGGGAGTATTTGTTTTGGGTTGCTGGTTGTTGTGTTTTGGCCATTCCCCCTTTCCGGTAGCACCCAGTCTCCATCAATAGATTGTCCTCTCCTCCTCTGTGGGCAGTTTCCATGGGACAATTGATAAAGTGCCTGCCCGGTCCTGGCCAATGGAATCCACCCCGTAGTTGCACATTTGGGCTGTGTCACTCTTTTCCTCTCACAACAGAAGCTGCTATAAACATAATTGCACATGTCTCCTGATGTTTGTGTGAAAAGAATGGGTTTGCTAGGTCATAGGGTATTTATACGTTATTGCCAAAGCGTTTTCCAAAGTGGTGCTTCTAATTTGCACTCCCATAAGTAGCAGATGACAATTCTCACTATTCTGTGACCATACTAACACTTGACACTTTCCAAAACTTATTATTTTCCCCACTTGTTTTGAATAAAACAATGTATCAGTGTGGTTTTAATTTGTATCTATCTGCTGTTGAAGAGGCTGAGCATTTTTTAATTTTTTTATAACTCGATTGAAATGTAATTGACACACCTTACAATTCACTCATTTAAAGTATACAATTCAAAACATTTTTCTTTATTTACAGAGTTGTAGGGCCATCACCACAAGCAATTTCAGAACAGTTTCAGCATCTCCCAGAGCAATCCTGTAGCCACTAGCAGTCATTTCTCACCTCTCTCCACCACCCCCAAATCCGTCAGTCCTGGTAACTTTTTGTCTCTATAGATTTACCTACTCCGGACATTTCCCGTAAACGAAATCACGTAACATGTGGTTCTTTGTGAACAGTTTCTTACACTTAGCACAATGCTTTTAAGCTTCATCCATGTTGAAGATGCACCCGGATCAGTATTTCATTCCTTTTTATTGCCAAATAATAGTCCATTGTGTGGATATGCAACACATTATCCATTCATCAGTTGAATGATGTATAGAAATGCAACATATGAGTTGTTTCCACTTTTAAACATTGTGTACAAGTTTTTATGTGGATATATATTTTGATTTCTCTTCCATATATACTAGGAGTGGAATTCTAGGCCATGTGGTTCATTTTATCTTTAATCTTTTGAGGAACTGCCAGTGGCTGCAGTTCCATGGTGGCTGTCCATTTTAATTCTCATCAGTAGTGGAGGAGGTTTCAGTTTCTCCCAATCTTCACCCATATATTATCTGTCTTTTGATTGTAGTCATCCTAGTGGATGCTAAGTGGTATCTCAGTTTGGCTTTTATTTATATTTCCTTGATAGCTAGTGATGTTGAGCATCACTTCATATACTTATGGACCATTTGTATATGTGTCTTCTTTGGGGAAGTGTCTATTCACATCATTTACCTATTTTAAAAATTGATTTAATTGTCTTTTTATTATTGAATGATAAGAGTTAGTTACATATTCTATTTAAAATCTCCCTTATCAGATAATAGAATTAGCAAAAATCTTCTATCATGTGTTAGGTTGTATTTTCATTTTCTTATTTTTTTCATTTTTATTTTTTATTTTTAAGTTTATATCCAAGTTAGCGTATAATGCAACAATGATTTCAGGAGTAGATTCCTTAATGCCCTTTACCCTTTTAGCCCATTCCCCTTCCACAACCCCTCCAATAAAACTCTGTTTGTTCTCCATATTTAAGTCTTGTGTTTTGTCCCCCTCCATGTTTTTATATTCTTTTTGCTTTCCTTCCCTTATGTTTGTCTGTTTTGTATTTTAAATTTCTCACGTGTGTGAAGTCATATGATATTTGTCTTTGACAAATAGTTGCAAATGGCAAGATTTCATTCTTTTTTATTGCCAAGTAATACTCCATTGTATATATGTGTGTGTGTGTGTGTGTGTGTGTGTGTGTGTATACCACATCTTCTTTAACCATTCATTCGTCAGTGGACATTTGGGCCCTTTCCATACTTTGGCTATTGTCCATAGCACTGCTATAAACATTGGGGTCCATGTGCCCCTTTGAAACAGCACACCTATATCCCTTGGGTAAATACCTAGTAGTGCAATTTCTGGGTCATAGGGTAATTCTATTTTTAATTCTTTGAGGAACCTCCATATTGTTTTCCAGAGTAGCTGCACCAGTTCGCATTCCCACCAGCAGTGCAAAAGAGTTCCTCTTTCTCCACATCCTCGCCAACATCTGTTGTTGCCTGAGTTGTTAATGTTAGCCATTCTGACAGGTGGGAGGTGGCATCTTAGTGTGGTTTTGATTTGTATTTCCCTAATGATGAGTGATGTTGAGCATTTTTTTCATTTGTCAGTTGTCTATCTGGATGTCTTCCTTAGAGAAGTGTCTATTCATGTCTCTTTCCCATTTGTTCATTGGATTATTTGTTTTTTGGGTATTGAGTTTGATAAGTTCTTTATAGATTTTGTAACCTAATCCTTTATCTGATATGTCATTTGCAAATATCTTCTCTCATTCCATTGGTTGCCTTTTAGTTTTGTTGATTGTTTCCTTCCCTGTGCAGAAGCTTTTTATCTTGATGAGGTCCCAATAGTTCATTTTTGCTTTTGTTTCCCTTGTCTGGAGATGTATTGAGTAAGAAGTTGCTGTAGCCAAGGTCAAAGATGTTGCCTGCTTTCTCTTCTAGGTTTTTGATAGCTTCCTATCTTGTGTTTAGGTCTTTCGTCCATTTTGAGCTTATTTTTGTGTATGGTATAAGAAAGTGATGCAGGTTCATTTTTCTGCATGTTGCTGTCCAATTTTCCCAGCACCATTTGCTGAAGAGACTGCCTTTATTCCATTGTATATTCTTTTCTGGTTTGTCAAAGATTAGTTGGCCATATGTTTGTGGGTCCATTTCTGCACTCTCTATTCTGTTCCACTGATCTGAGTGTCTGTTTTTGTGCCAGCACCATCCTGTCTTGATGGTTACACCTTTGTAATACAGCTTGAATTCCAGGATTGTGATGCCTTCAGCTTCGGGGTTTGTTTTTTTTTTTTTCAGGATTGCTTTAGCTATTCAGAGTTTTTTCTGGTTCCATACAAATTTTAGGATTGTTTGTTCTAGCTCTGTGAAGAATGCTCGTGTTATTTAGATACGTAGAGCATTGAATATGTAGATTGCTTTGGGTCGTGTTGGCATTTTAACGTTTCCATTTCTTCCAGATTGTCCATTTTTTGTCATATAATTGCTCATAATATTTTCATATTATTGTTTGTATTTGTGCTGAGTTGGTTGTGATCTCTTATCTTTCATTCTTGATTTTATATTTTTGGGTTCTTTACATTTTCTTTTTGATCAAACTGGTTAGGGGTTTATAGATTTTGTTAATT
>NC_043706.1:68624337-68633152 GCF_006229205.1 Suricata suricatta | reverse complement strand
CGGCAGAAGACAGGCATGTGTCTGTACAAAGATCATTCTCTACCCTGCTTATGGAATGACCTCTTGGGTCCCCCACAAGCACGGATGTGCTAGGACAGCTTCTGACTTGGATAAAGCTGCATTCTTCTTAGAATCACTGTTTCAGTGGTGATTCTTTTTTTACTAAAAGAACTAACTAGAACACATGGTAAGAAATTAGATTTTTATCAATACACAAATAAGTTTACTTAAAATCAACTCAGTTACATATTTAAAAAACGTTTCAGAACCTCGCCCCACCAATGTCCATGAACCAAAAATAGGTTCAGGTGAAACCTACAGTCCAACCTAGAAGAAGGAAACAGTGACAGTCCAGGTATCAGCTGACTCATTTCTCTGGTCATGGTGACAGTTACAAACAAAACACATCTCTTGCCTGGATGAGTAGGAAGAATTCACATAAAACATCTATGAAGGAGAACTGGTAATATCAGAAGAATTTTAGCACTTCAATTGAATATAATTATCTATTATCCTTTTCTTGATTTAGTTTCTGCAGCTCATGGAAACTTACTTCAATCTTGTTGAGCTCGGAACAAATGCGTATCTGTGGTTTCACAAACTTGTAAAGACTTAACATTAGCCTTTTTGCTTCTGGTATCATTACCACAATGGTAAACTTAGCATCCAGAAGGAGGCATATCCAATCCACAGTCTGGTTCAAGGTTGGAAGGTGCAGTCCAGGAAGAGTCATAGTAGCATTTTCACTACACTTCAGACAAAGGAAATACAAATCCTGGAGAAATAGAGTGACATGTTGTGCTGGGATATCTTTCAAGTGCAGCAGAAGAAGCATTTCGCTATAAGCAGAATGAAGAATTGCATTTAGCAGCGCTGCTCTCTTGGGGACCACAGGGCACTGGGTGGTCTCCTCAGCTGTGTCCTGAGGTTTTTTTGTTTAAATTCCTATCACAGTTATCACAGTTTTGTTCATCAGGATTGAAACCGTTTTTGAAGAATTTCCGTTTGCTCATCCATTTTCTCCTCTTGTACAGAATCACTATAGTCAGAAACTGATACCATATTGATTTCTGTTTCCTGAAGACTGTCATCACTAATGCTTAAGAAAATTTTTAAGTAAGCGCAGGTGATCGATTTGGGAATGTCAGGGAACTGCTGTAGACACAGCTGTAACATCTGCACATCTGTCTTTTCCAAGGAAACCGCCATCAGGCCAGGGCACAAGCTGTAAGAAAGCACATGTGTTTGGATAAGCTGCATCAGAGAGTTCTGAGGATGGCTCTGCTTTATGTCATCCCAGAAGTTCTAACACTGTGTCCCCAATAATAGTATGAAAGTTGTGTATCCACTTAATAGCCAAAAATTTACATAGTTCTACTTCAATGTGTTTTTCTGAATCTTTGTTTATCGTTGATAAAAGTTGTTCAGATGCTGGAGGCTGTACACTCACTTCAATTTTTCTCCTCCCTAAAATTCTCTTCGACTGCTCTGAGTTCTGGGATCCAAATCCATATCACCAAGATGTCTCCCAGTTTACAAAATGAGGCACAGTGTGAGTGCCTAGATCTTGACTATGCTTGAGTTTCCCAAGAGCACCCACTAATGAAGACTCTTCACACTTGTGTGGAATCACAGTAAGAAATTTTCCATGTAGCATAAATAAATCTTCCCCATAATACCAGCGTTGACCGCTCGTCCCCTGTGGTAACTCTTTGGAAGTCTGTAGTGTTTGAAATTCTGTGTTCCATGTGGAAAGGCATTCCTTGGAAGCTGGTAGTGGCAGTCCTGGTCTGCTACGTGATCTTGATCGCTTGCAACACTACTTCGAGCATTACCAGACACCACAGTCTTGAGCAACAGTGATCTAACTACTGTCTGATTTTTTTTCTGGGTCACTCGGATATATTGGTATCAAGGTTTCATATATACATCCATCAGTGCTAAATGACATGAAAGAGATGAATTTCAGATCCACAGATGCAGTAAAATTCTGTATAACAGATTTTTCTTCTTGTCCAAGTAAGAGTGTGTATTTACTTAAGGTACGTGAGCTAAATGTTTATACGTAAGCAAAGTAATTTCCATGTTTTTCAGTAATAAAGATTAAAACAGGATGCCTAAAGACCATGAAAACCTTTGTCCTCTTAATCACTTCATTGTCAGAGATAAGTTTCAATTTTCTGCTGAGGCTGTGCAAGCACGGCCTCTAAACCATGAACAGCACCTTCTCTGAAGAGTACTAAGGGTTTTTTCCCCTTGTATTGAATGTAGCCTATAGATCTCAGCGGACCATGTAGCTTTAAATACTTTATCCAGGTTTACATCTTCATTATTCCATATTCTCAAAACCTTATTATCATGAACGACAATAAACTCTCCAGTTTGAAAGTTGCACACAGCTGGACACATTATAATTTGACCTTGTTTCCCTGACCAGCTCCCCAAGGGTTTCTGACCAGAAACCTTATAGAGGATGACGGTCCTGTAGTCTCCGTTACTAGAAATTGGTCTGTTTTGTCGTTCTACTCCCCACCAAGGAGTCCATTAGGCCTGGCACCCAAGGGTACCACAGACAACGTGAACTTCTCCTCCAAGGCT
Source organism: Suricata suricatta (assembly GCF_006229205.1). NCBI lineage: Eukaryota > Metazoa > Chordata > Mammalia > Carnivora > Herpestidae > Suricata > Suricata suricatta. The sequence goes on along the minus strand of NC_043706.1, from coordinate 68,630,554 downwards.
GCCATTTTGGACAAACCTACAGACTCCTTATTTTCTTGATAGTGTCCTTTGAAGCAGAAAAATTTCAATTTTAATAATGTCCATTTTATCATTTTTTTCCTATTGTTGCTTTTGCTTTTGGTATCATATCTAAGAAACCAGTGGCTAGTTCAAGGTCAGAAAGATTTTTGTCTGTACTTTCTTCTAGAGTTTTATTGCTTTAGCTCTCACTTTTGGATTGATACATTGGGTTAAGTTTTGTATGTGGTGTAAGATATGGGTCCTATTTTGTTCGTTTCCATGTGTATATCCAGTTGTCCCAGCACAATTTCTTGTAAAGACTATTCTTTTCCCATTTAATTGTCTTGGCATCCTTGTTGAAAATCAACTGATCCTAAGTGTGGGGCTTAAAAATAATTCTACTCGAATGATCTTTATGTCTTTTGCTATGCAGTGCCGTATTTTCTTGATTATTGCAGCATTGGAGTAATATTTGTAATTGGGAAGTATGAGCCTGCCAAATCTGTTATCTTTCAAGATTGTTTTATCTATTCTGGGTTCCTTAGATTTTCATGTAAATTTTAAATTCATCTTGTTGATTTCTGCAAAGAAGCCAGCTACGATTTTAATAGGGATTGCATTATTTGTGTAGATCAGTTTGGAGAGTATTGCCACCTTTACAGTATTAAGTCTTCCAATCTGTGAACACTGAATGTCTTTCCATTTATTTTAGGTTTTCTTCAATTTCTTTCAATAATAAGTTACTATTTTCAGATAATAGTCCTCTGTACTTCTGTTAAATTTATTCTTTTTAAATATTTTTTAAATAATTTATTTATTTTGAGAGAGAGAGGGATACAGAGAGAATCTCAAGCAGGCTCCACGATGTCAGCCTGGAGCCTGATGTGGGTCTTGAACTCATGAACCATGAGATCATGACCTAAGCCAAAGTCAAACACTTAACTGCCCGAGCCACCCAGGTGCCCCTGTTAAATTTATTCTTAAGTATGTTATGTTTCTTGGTGTTATTGTAAATGGAATTTTTTTAAATTTCACTTTTGGTTTGTTCATAGCTAATTTTTAAAAAATATCCAATTGTTTTGGACACAATTAATGCAGCTCCTCCAATTCACTCAGACTCACCTTGCCCACAGTCCTCAGCTGATTGTTCTTGGTGAGCTCCTCGTGGCTCCATGCCCGTCTACCAGCACTGCCAGTTATCTTGACCTTCCCCACAGATTGCCAGCTGCAGCTTTGCTCTATCACGTCTGTTGCCAAGGGAGTCCCAGTGACTCTGGAATCCAGGCCCAACCCAAATGGACTCATGCAGTCTCTGGCTCCTCCTGCCACCGCCCTCTCAAGATAAAACCCAACACCACAAGGCATGGGATGTTGGCATGAGTGCCTATTGGTGACCTTAAGGGTCCAAGTAATACAGCCCGGAATTGTGGTGGGGTAATGCTTTGAGCAGTGCGGAATAGAAGACGGGTGAAAAACAGCAGATTAATTCTCCCCTCTCCCCCCCTCTGATAGACAGTTATGAAGCATGATGCTTCTGAACAGCCAGTCTTAAAATGTTCGGCATGACTGAGCAGTAAGCAACCAGCTGTGTCTCTTTGTGAAGCTCAGAAATGTGTTTGTTTTGCCCTCTTTCCCAGCCTAACTGTCCTTCACTTTTTGTTGCTCTGGGACTAGATCTCCCAGTAAAGAAATAGCCCTTAAGCTTTACCCCAGACTTTAGTTTCTAAAAAAAAAAACAAAAAACAAAACAAAACAAAACCCATACTAAGATAATTATCTTAGTTTTTCATTTACTCACCTGCTTGCAATGTCTATTATAACATAAATAAAGTTTCCCTAAGTGTGTCTGTTTCAGAAGTGTATTATTTTGTTCCCTTGATCTATTTGTGTAGCTTTGCCACTACCACCCAGTTTCAAAAACTATTATTATAGGGGTGCCTGTGTGGCTCAATCAGTTAAATATTCAACTTTGGCTCAGATCATGATCTCACAGTTCATGGGTTCAAGCCCTGCATTGGGTCTGTGCTGACAGCTCAGAGCCTGGAGCCTGCTTCAGATTCTGTGTCTCCCTCTCTCTCTACCCCTCCCCTGCTCAAACTCTGTCTCTCTCTCAAAAATAAATAAACTTAAAAAAATTTTTTTAAACTATTATTATAATTTGATCATATATCCCCAAAGCTTATTCATCTTCAGGTGATTTAGGGTTATAATATATTATAAATTTAATATTTACCTGGATTTGCATCATCATAAGCAGAAGAGTTTATATGAAGTTGAAATAATATGTTCCTTAGCAGTTTGATAGAAGTCACCTGAAAACTTTAGGAGGCTTGGAATTTTTTTCTGGGAAAATTTTTGAATTACCACTTCAATTTCTTTAATGGTTAGAGACCATTCCTTATATAAATCAGTTTTGGAAAGTTACATTTTTTTCAATTTTGATAAGCTGTGTTTTTTTAAGTTATTGATATAAAGTTTACAATTTTCTTTTATTTTCTGTTCAATACCTGCAAAATTTGGTATGGTTTCCTTTTTCAGTCTTAATTGTGCTTACTTAGAATCCTCTGCTTTTTTCTTGATTAAACTTGCTAGAAGTTTATCAATTTCATTAGCATTTTGAAAGAACTAACTTTTGATGTTCTCACTCCCAGTTATTATATATTTTCTATTTTGTTAATATTTTATAAGTATTCTTTTGGGGTTTTTTTAGTTTACTTTTTAAGTTTATTCTATTTGCATTTTAAACTTATATTTTTATTTGTATATTTTCACTTATCTACTCATTTATTACTACCATTTACACCTGTATCCCTTGGGTAGATAACCTAATAGTGCAATTGCTGGCTCAGAAGGTAATTTTATTTTTAATTCTCAGAGGAGCCTTCATATTGTTTTCCGTAGTAGCTGCACCAGTTTGCATTCCCACTAATAGTGCAAAAGAGATCCTTTTTCTTTGCATCCTCACCAACATCTGTTGTTGCCTGAGTTGTTAATGTTAGCCATTCTGACAGGTGGGAGGTGGCATCTTAGTGTGGTTTTGATTTGTATTTGCCTGATGTTGAGCATTTTTTCATGTGTCAGTTGTCTATCTGGATGTCTTCTTTGGAGAAGTGTCTATTCATGTCTCTTTCCCATTTGTTCATTGGATTATTTGTTTTTTGGGTATTGAGTTTGATAAATTTTTTATAGATTTTGTAACCTAATCCTTTATCTGATATGTCATTTGCAAATATCTTCTCCCATTCCACTGGTTGCCTTTTAGTTTTGTTGATTGTTTCCTTCCCTGTGCAGAAGCTTTTTATTTTGATGAGGTCCCAATAGTTCATTTTTGCTTTTGTTTCCCTTCTCTCTGGAGATGTGTTGAGTAAGAAGTTGCTGCAGCTGAGGTCAAAGAGGTTGTAGCCTGCTTTCTCTTCTAGGATTTTAATGGCTTCCTGTCTTATGTTTAGGTCTTTCATCCATTTTGAGCTTATTTTTGTGTATGGTATAAGAAAATGATGCAGGTTCATTTTTCTGCAGGTCGCTGTCCAATTTTCCCAGCACCATTTGCTAAAGAGACTGACTTTATTCCACTGGATATTCTTTTCTGGTTTGTCAAAGATGAGTTGGCCATGTGTTTGTGGGTCCATTTCTGCACTCTCTATTCTGTTCCATTGATCTGAGTGTCTGTTTTTGTGCCATACTTTTAATTTTTTTAAATACTTATTTATTTTTGAGAGAGAGACAGATCTGCTTCAGATGCTGTGTCTCCCTCTCTCTCTGCCTCTCCCCTACTCACACTGTCTTTCTCAAAAATAAACATTAAAAAAATTTTAATATATAAATTTAAACCAAAAATAAAATAGCTGAATTAAAAAAAATCCAGTCTTATATGCGTTGTTTCCTAACTAGAGAGGTGAGAATTTTAAAAATACTTTTGTTTGGCCATTCATATATTTGTTTTCTTTTTTACTATCTTGTTTCGTGTTTATTATTTTTCTGTTTTCATCTTTTGTTTCCTCTTTTTCTTCTTTTTATTATTCTATTTCCCTTCTATTTTTTTGGAAATGTTATATGCTCAATCTCTATTTTTTAATTACTACTCTTGCCATTTAACATGCATACTTAAAGTCTAAGATAATCAGTATATTTATTTTTCTTCCTAATAATATAAAGATATTAGAATAATTTAGCTGCTATCACCCACTTATCAACTCATATATTATATGTTTAGTATTTTGTCTTTATTCAGGTTACCTTTCACAAAGTAGACATTATTGTTATTATTTACCTGCATTTATGCTAACAGTTTTTCTCACCGTTTCTTCTTATCTCTCATACAATCCATTTAGGATCACTTTCTGTCCAGATTGTATCTTTTAGTATTTCTTAGAGTAAGAAACTGTTGGTGCTAAATTTCCAGTTTAACTTGCATAAATAATACCTTTATTTCACTCTCATTCTTGAAAGAAAATTATAAATCTTAATTGATATACCATATGTATGAATACAACGACTTAGTACATAAAAATACCAGTTTTGCTCCAAATTCACCACCATTGAATTATACCACGTTTTTTGTTGTTCTGTTTTGATTTATGGACCTTAAGAAGCTGATCCTAAAATGAAGAATTAATTAGAATTCTTCCAATGAAATGGAAGAGCAAAAGGCAAAGAATAGCCAAGTAATTCTGAAGAGAAAGTATGAAATGAGGCCTCTTCCAGATATTAAGACTTACAAAGATACGATAAATTAGATACTATGGCATTAGCAAAACAACAGAGAGAAAAGACAGCAATGGAAAGAAGAGTCCAGGAACAGACAAACACTTACATTAACTTGATAGTAACATTGGTGGCATTGCCGATCAGTGGGGAAAGATAAGCCATTCAATAATCGCTGCTGCGATAATGGGTACCTCTATGTGAAAGTAAAACTGGGTTTCTACCTCACACCATACACAAAAATTTACATCAAGTTGAGTAAAGACCAAAATACACAAAGCAAACCTTTCAAACTTTCAGAAGAAAATATAGGAGAGGCACCTGGGTGGCTCAGTCGGTTGAGCACCAACTTTGGCTCAGGTCATGATCTCATGGTTCATGGGTTTGAGCCCTGCATCAGGCTCTGTGCTGACAGCTCGGATTCTGGAACCTGCTTCTGATTCTGTGTGTCACTCTCCCTCTACCTCTCCCTTGCTCATGCTCTGTCTCGGTCTCACTCCAACATAAAATTTAAAAAAATACAATAAAATATAGGAGACTATTTTTGTGCTTTCAGGTCGGGAAAGATTGTGTTATCAAGAAAAAGAAATTAGGGGGGCCTGGGTGGCTCAGTCGGTTGAGCGTCCGACTTTGGCTCAAGTCATGATTCCAAGGTTCGTGGGGTTCAAGCCCTGCGTCGGGCTCTGTGCTGACAGCTAGCTCAGAGCCTGCAGCCTGTCTTTAGATCTTGTGACTGCTTTCCTCTCTGACCCTTCTCTGCCCACTCTGTCCCTCTCTCTCTCTCTCTCAAAAATGAATAAAAACATTTAAAAAAATGAAAAAGAAATTTAAACTTTAAGGGAAAGACTATGGGAATTAATTAGACCACATTAACATTTTATGTGCACCTGAAGCCACTGGTTTTTTTTTTTTTTTCCTGATCAAGCTCTAATGTTTAATCATGGAGGTTGCTTATATACACAGCAGGGGGAAGAAAAATTGCAAGAGGAAGAAAGAATGCAGAGAGAGGTACAAGGTACCAGAGAATTTACAAATGTTGACAGATGGTAATCTTAGTTCCTGGGACCAATAGGTATTTACAACTCTCCAGGAGCTAACAGTTATTTACGACCCGCTTGCCGCTTATCTAGCTGTAACATTCCACCAGAGTTAGTTAATACTGTTTTAACTTTTCCACCAGAGTTCTTTAACTCTTTCTTTGGCTCCCAGCAGATTTCATTCTATCTCATTGCCACGTAGTATTTCATTGTATATATAAATCACATCTTTTGATCCATTTGTCAGTTAACGGAGATTTAGACTATTTCCATGATTTGACTATTGTTGAAAGTGCTGCTATGAACATCAGGCTACAAGTGCCCCTGTGTATCAGCACTCCTGTATCCCTTGGGGAAATCCCTAGCAGGGCTATTGCTGGGTCATAGGGGAGTGCTACTGTTAATTTTTTGAGGAACCTCCACACTGTTTTCCAGAGTGGCTGCACCAGTTCACATTCCCACCAACAGTGTAGGAA
>NC_043706.1:68556306-68624237 GCF_006229205.1 Suricata suricatta | reverse complement strand
TCAGGCTACAAGTGCCCCTGTGTATCAGCACTCCTGTATCCCTTGGGGAAATCCCTAGCTGGGCTATTGCTGGGTCACAGGGGAGTGCTACTGTTAATTTTTTGAGGAACCTCCACACTGTTTTCCAGAGTGGCTGCACCAGTTCACATTCCCACCAACAGTGTAGGAAGGTGCCCATTTCTCTACATCCTCGCCAGCATCTGCAGTCTCCTGATTTGTTCATTTTAGCCACTCTGACTGGCGTGAGGTGGTAGCTCAGTGTGTGGATTTGATTTGTATTTCCCTGATGAGTGACACTGGGCATCATTTGATGTGTCTGTTGGCCACCTGGATGTCCTCTTTTGGAAAAGTGTGAAGACATTGTTTTTAAAAGTGAGTAAAGACAAGCTACTATCTAGAGAAAATATTTGCAATACATATTGTCAACCAAGATTTAGTATAGAGTGTGTATATCTATATGTAAATGTCTACAATACAAAACATTAAAAAGCAATAGATAAGAACAAGCACTTTACAAAATAGAAAATACCTGAAAAATGCTCCATCTCATTAGCAATAAAGGAAATGTAAATTAAAATAAAAATGGGTGTTATTTTATATCCATAAAATTGGCAAAAATGTCATCTGGCAATACCAGAGGCTGGAAAGAATTTGGAGCAGTGGGACTTCTGCTTATTTGTGAGATTGTATGTAGGTATAACATACATGTTACATATGTGTTCACAAGGACATCATATGTGTACCCAAAGATATCAGATATGTTAATTAAAACTGGAAACAACCTAAATGTCTGTCTATATAATGATGGAGAAATTTTAGTATAATCATATGGTAGGAAAAAAAATGAATGGATACTAAATGCAGTGTGGTATCCTAGGTTAGATTTTGAAACTGAAAAAGGGTATTAATGGAAAAACCGATGCTATCCAGATAAAGTCTGAATTTAGTTATTTGTAATGTCCCAATGTTAATTTCTCAATTTGGACAAAAGTACCACCACTCTGTGGTATGTTAACACTGAAGAAAGTCTTATTTAATGATACAAAAATATGTACTATCATTTTAAGCATGCATATGTGAATGATAAACACCAATTCTGAATATTAATTACTTCCTGAAGGTGAAGGACTAGCATATGATCAGGAAGGTTATGACAGAATTTAAACTTTATTTACAGTGTTTAATTTCTCAAATTGGGTGATGTGTACATATGTAAATTTTGTCACAAAACTCTCCCTTTAAGTTATCTGAAATATTTGATTTAAAAAACAGTTTTTTTTTAAATGAAGAGAGAGGAGCACCTGGGTGGCTCAGTCGGTTAAGCGTTTGGCTTCGGCTCAGGTCATGATCTCATAGTTCGTGGGTTTGAGCCCCGTGTCGGGCTCTGTGCTGACAGCTAGCTCAGAGCCTGGAGCCTGCTTCGGATTCTGTGTCTCCCTCTCTCTCTGACCCTCCCCTGCTCGCGCTGTCTCTCTCTGTATCTCAAAAATAAATAAAACAAACAAAGAAAACAAAATTTTTTAAATGAAGAGAGAAAGGGAGAGAAGGTAGAAAGGGGGGAATGCAGGAGGGAAGAAAAAAGAAAGAGGAAGGCAGTACAAAATATAAGGAGGTTTTAAAAATATTGCTTTCTGAATCATTTGAAAGTCTCACTGGGAACAGTTTTTAACAACCTCTTGTAGTAATCCTTACAGTTTGGAGTTTGAAGCACATTTAGGACAACAGCCATCTGAGTCAGAATCTCAAGGAAGCTAGCATAAAAGTTTAATTCCTAGGCCCAAGATCCCAAGAGATTTGAGTTCAAGGAGGATCCAGGAACTTGAACTTTTATCAGACTCTGTTATGTATTCTCATACCACTTAAAATATGTTTATATAGGTTTCAGGCATACATTGATTCCAAAAATTTCTTATTTGCACATTTATATATTTTTATGTGAGCATGAATGTATATATATATGAGTTATAGGTTGCCTAAATTAATGAATGGTCTCAGTTCAGAGATATCAACCAAGAAATTAGCTAGCTAGGCAGTTATCCTATACAAAGTATTTGACCTTTTTGTGCTGTTGACCCTTTGAGAGTTTGGTAAAGCTGTGGATCCTCTTCCAAGATAGCATTTAAATAAATAAAATAAATTGCATAAGATTATAAAAGAAACCCATTTTATTGAGATATAGTTGCAAATTATTAAAGTAAGTGAATTTGTGGCATATTAATGTCTGGCTCTTTATTAAAGCATTGAATAACAAGATATACATACCACATAATTTGAAAGTGGTGGTGTCAAAGTCATAGATAATATTTATACTATTATGGTTTGTTGCCCAAGTTCACAGTTAAAGAAAATGCTAAGTTTCAATTATAAGTTTGTGAAAACAATATTAGTCTATAGATAAGGGTCAAGACTAGGATAAGGTGAGCACAGCAGTCACAGTTCCGAGCGCTAAAAACCTCAGCTATCAAGATATTTTAAAGCAATGTTTTAAAAATTAAAAATTAAGGGGTGCCTGAGTGTATCAGTCAGTTAAGCATCAGACTCTTGATTTTGGCTCAGGTCATGATCTCATGGTTCGTGAAATCGAGCTCAGTGTCAGGTTCTGTGCTACAATGTGGAGGCTGCGTGGGTTTCTCTCCCTCTCTCTCTTTGCCCCTCCTCTTCTCTCTCTCAAAATTAATGAACAAACATTTAAAAATTCAAAATTCAGGAAAAATCATGATAAACAAAATACCAAGATTTTTAAATAAAGAGAAGTCAGTATAGATGCTCTGAATTCTATACAGACCCAAAGAATATTTCCCCAGAAACCCCACCCCTGGTTAAGAATTCCTGCATTTTAGGCAGATATTCTTACTTTCTCCCCTTTTCTACCACTTTTTGATGTTGTTTGGGGAGATCCATCAAAATCTTCCAAATCTCACTTTTGCATCAATAACCTTTACATGTGACAGTGTAGGTTTTTCTGTTTATGTGCTGCATAAATTCCTTAAAATAAAATTAAGTTTTGAAATCTAAACAGTCTATCTTAACTCTTTGGCAATGGTGACAAAGATAAAAAAAAAACAGAAAAAAAGTAATTTTGACATCTTATGGTTTTTTGTTTTTACTCTAATAAAGACAAATCATTTAAAAATAATCTGAATATTTCTCTTATGAGAAATATGAGATTTTCTACTGTAAGAATTAATAAATTAGTGACGGTATCTCTATAAGGAGCAAAGAGACATGTTCCAAGAATGTGCTAACAGGTTAGGGACACTTCTACCCCCAATCACTGCCTTGTGGAAACCTCAACAGAGAGAGAACACTGGCGTTAATGTGCTTTTATTCTTTATTAGAGAACATGCTCTTTTGAGAGTTATTCTTAACCAGAACACATATGTCTATATTCAGCTGTTTCCTATGCTAGAGGAACAACAGCAGCAACATACACTATAAAATGCTATAATTCCTTCTGGTATTTTCGGAGGACTTTGATTTATTTTATTTTCAATTTGTTCTTCTGTTTGTCGCCTCCAGTACTGAGGCTCCACCTAGGGCCCTTTTCTATAATTACATTCATATTCATTAAAACTAATCTCTTTTATGACGGCAATATGGAAAACAGTTATGCAAATAAGAAAAGAGTGGTTGAGCCTTTGTTTTATTCTAAGCCCGTGTGTCACACTTACAGATTGTATTTGGTCACTCCCAAGAACGGAACGCGCAGGCCGTGAGCCGCCAGGGGCTGCTGGCCAGGCGAGGCCGTGGCTCACATCTCATCTCTGGCCTTGGAACATTGCCCTCCAGGAAAGCACCAGCTAACCTCTGTAACAGGTGACCCCAGCCCGCGCGGGCGGTCAAGTGGAGAAACAACAACCCTTTGCATCACAGGGCTTGCCACTTAGGAAAGGTGGGGAAGGTCACATGAAGGCAGAGAAAGATCAATGGATTTGACATTGAAGTTACAAAACAACACCTAAAACCGTCACCCCCACCTTTTATGTTTCAGTCTATGAATCAGGTTTCCAGCAATTTACTCCTTCTCCAATGGACGATTCGGTTTTTGATTCCCTCTCTCTCCAGCAGTGAGTAGTATAGGATGATCTGAGCTAGCACCCCAGAGTGTTTTGACCCACACCTGCCATGTGTCTGCTTCGTCACTGTGCAACCATCCTTCCCCTGAGTGATGATTTCTATTTGATATAAGAACTGGCAGGCAGCAGTGGTTGTATTAGGAGATTGCTGGATCCCCGGTTTTCTTTATTCTTGTGCTGATAGCACGGTGCATTAATGTTTCAGATATTCATTTGGCTTTTCCTGGGAACTACCATATGTTCCTAAAGATACTTAGTGTGGGGAGAATTGTAAAAAAGGAGGGAGGAAGGGGATTATTTTTGAAAATGTTATTTTAAAATTGTAGACATGTAGACCATTACCACTCAGCATAGGGCAAAGTAGAATTCTCCCAATTCATTCATATGCAGAGCTAATATAAATAATTGCAGCCCTCAATTTCAGCAAAATTACCCTGACTTTCTGCATGTTCTCATTGATAGTCTTACTCTGTAGAGTTTGGGTGTAAATTCTCTATGAAGGAAGACAGAGCTATAAAGAGTGAACTCTGTTTACATGCAGTTATTGGAGCCATACATACAAAGCAGAAATTATGCATAAAGTAACCATTGAAGGTACACATCCAGACGAGGCAAACAAATCCACTTTAGAATCAGAATACAATCAGAAGCCAGTTATTTATCTGAACACCTATTACATGGTAGCCAAAAATTCCTTTTGAATAAATTCCATATATGCAAAAAATATATACTATACATATGTAGAGTAAAAATAAGAAAAATAAAATAACATGCTCACCACTCAGCTTAAGAATGAAAACTGTCACCCTACCTCACATCACCATCCCTCTCACCTTATTCCACTCCTTGCTTTCAAGGTAACCATTGTCTTGAATTAGGGGCTATTGTTTCTTTGTTGTTAAAAAAAATCAATATCTCCCTAAATAACATGTTTGTTTGGGTTTGCATGTGTTTGGACTTTATACAAATGGAACTGTAATCTAAGTATTCATCTGTCACTTTCTTTTTCATTAGTATTATGTTTCATTCGTGTAGGTGCAAGAAACTATAGCCCATTTGTCTTCATTGCTATACAGTAAGTATCCCATGATATGTACCCTTCACAACTTACTTATACAGTCTCCTGACAATGGTCATTTGGGTTGACTCCAGTTTTTCACTGGTAAAAAGAGTGGTGCAATGAGTATTTTAGTACCTGCACCCTTCTGCACGTACATGAGAGTCTCTTTAGGGTAGATCTCTAGGGTTAAATTGCTGGATAGGAGGCAGATACCGCTTCAGCATTACTAGGTAATGTCAAATTCTTCTCAAAGGGGGCTTAACAAATTTACACTCTCGTTAGCAGTATAGAAGAGTTCCTGTTGTCCCTCATCTTCTGAAACACATGTTTTCTCAAGGTGTAAAATTTTTGCCAATATTTTGGGTATAAAAGTATTTCAGCCGTTTCTTGAGTTTGGGTTAAATTGGACATCTTTATATGTTTATTAATAATTACTTTTCCTCTTCTGTAAAATAGGCATTTTTTGGGTCCATTTTTCTATTTGTGTGTGTATGTGTGTGTGTGTGTATGTGTTTGGAGTGTTTATATATATATATGTATAGGTATATAGATAGAGAGAGAGAGAGAATATGAGTAATTTGTTCTAACTAATATGTGTTAGAAATATATTCCCCTGACTAATGTACTATCTTTTCGCATTTTTAAAATGGGGTCTTTCAATAAACAGTAGTTCTCATTTTAATAGACTTATATTTAGCTTTTGTGGGGGTGCTTCAATCCTTTTTGTAACACAAGTTTGAAAAGATAATCTCCTATATTTTCTTCAGAAAGTTAAAAATTTTATATGTACTTAATTTACCAGGAAGTTATTTTTTTGTTCTGATGTGGATCTATATAGAAAAAGATTGTCTAGGGGCGCCTGGGTGGCTCAGTTGGTTAAATGGCTGACTCTTGATTTTGGCTCAGGTGATGATGATCTCGTGGTCCATGAGATCAAGCTCTGCACCAGGCTCTGTGCTGATGGCAAGGAGCCTGCTTGATATTCTCTCTCCCTCTCTCTCTCTGCCCCTCCCCCACTCACACACACACGCTACCTCTCTTTCTTCCTTTCTCAAATAAATAAATAAATAAATAAATAAACTTTAAAAAAGAACTAAAAGATTATCCAGACATTATTAGGTGTCCGTTTCTTCCATACTTCTCTAAAATTGCAGCTCTGACTTCCGTATATGTGAGAGTCTACCTTTGTGATTCCAGTTTTTGTTTTACTGGGCACGTTTGTCTGTCTCTGCCCCAGTAACGTACAAGTGAAACTTTAAATAATCCTGAAAACCTGGCGGACAAATTCTCTCCATTCCCAGATGCACATTTTTTTTTCTTCAGTAGTGTATTGGCTGTCCTTTTTCCTCCTTGGCTATTCTTGGTAATTTGCTCTTTTGGATAAATCTTGCTATAAGCTTAGCAGATTTCACAAGAACAACTCAATTAGCTTTTTTCAGGTTTACTCTCTTTCTTAATAATTTTTCTATAACAGAGCCTGAGTTTGCACAAATTAGTGTCAAATCATTTCTAAGGAATGCAGAGGGATTAGAAATGAGTTAACTCAGTAGCATCGATCCTAAAACATTTAGTTAGCAAGATTTCATTTTGTTTAAAAAACATGGAACATCACAGCATATAGGAAACCCGCTGAGATCAATGAACGGAGATGTGTGTTCTCTCTCAGGTAGCTCACTGTTGAATCAGGCCTATCTTGCAAAAATCTAAGCTTTCCATAAAATCAGTAAACAAGTATTTATTCACAAGAAATTATAATGTACAGAGCCCTGTTCTAGATACTATGGAAAATATATAAATGGAGTAAAATATGATTTATGTCTTCTAAGGATTTATAATTTATTGTAGAAATAATTGATAAAAAATAAAATCCAAACTTCAGGTCTCACCATAAGCTATATGGAGTAAGCTCAGAGAAAGGAGGGAACAGTACAGACTGAAGTAATCAGGATAAATTTCTTACTAAGTAAATAGGATGTTGTTAAAATAAGAAGAGAAGAACAAGTACTATAACTGGTTAAATCATTTTCTGCATAAAACTGACCATCACTTTATTTAGTCATTGGTTCTCCTTTCCCCTAGTTCTAGCTGTAAAATCCGCCATAGCCCACAGTCTAATTTTTTCATTGAATTCCACTGGTTTGCTTCTCGTTTTCATGCACTGCCCATTACCATTTCCAATTTCAACTTGTCTTCGAATGGAAGAAATATTAATGACTCATTATTTGTTGTTAGTGAGCTAACTTGAAATTTTCTCAGATTTGGAAAATAGTGACAATTTGAAGTTTGATAGGCAAGTAGGGTTGGCTCTATGAATTGCACTTTTTTACTGTTTTCTTTGTGAGTTTTAGGATTTCTTGCTTGGAATTCAAATTTAACATTAAAAACTAATCTAGGGTCTTTTGTTGAAGCTTGAAATATGCAAGGTTGAAGGGTGGCAAAATGAAGAATGGGTAGAAACACATATTTTCAGAAAAGAGTGTGATGTTTCTTCCTCCTGGCTTTCAATATAATTTTCCCTCTTCTTGCAATAAATTTCCTTCCCACTTATGTATCCTTTAAAATCTTATGTATTCTTTAAAACTGAGCTCACGTATCACTACTTGTTCTAAATTTCTTTTTTTGTTGTTGTTTTTTAAATGTTCATTTATTTTTGAAAGAGAGAGAAACAGACAGAGGATGAGCAGGGGAGAGTCAGAAGAGAGAGAGAGAGAGAGAGAGAGAGAGAGAGAGAGAAACCAAAGCAGGCTCCAGGCTCTCAGCCCTGACTCAGGGCTCAAACTCATGAACCGTGAGATCATGACCTGAGCCGATGTTGGACACTCAACCAACTGAGGCACCCAACCAACTATAACCACCTGTTACAGATAGTTTTTTAAAATTATTCCCTTATCTCCATGAACTTGGATAAGAAGACCCACATTGACCACTGACTTTTGACTTGGCCAAGTAAATTGCTTGTCCAATGAGAAAATGGCAAATATAACACAGAGACTTGAAAAGTGATTCCATGTTAACACTTACTTACTCTTGCTACTTTTGGAACTCAGAAACCATGTAAAAACATGGGCTAGCTTGCTCCATGTTGGAGACATGTGGCTCAATGGGCTGTTATTTCATCCATCGACCATATATGTGAGTGAGGCCGTTCATAAACAACTAGATCCCAGTGACACACCAGGTGAGTAGAGACACATGAGTGAATCCAGGAGAGCCTGTCCAGAAATGAACATCCAGATACATCTACCCCACATTACCAATCTACAGATTGGTGAGCTAATAAATAACTATGCTTTCAAAGGACTATTTTTTTTAAAAACAATGTTTTTACATTTTATTTATTTTTGAGAGACAGAGCATGAACAGGGGAGGGGCAGAGAGAGAAAGAGACACGGAATCCGAAGCAGGCTCCAGGCTCTGAGCTAGCAGTCAGCCCAGACCCCGACGCGGGGCTAGAACCCACCAACCATGAGATCATGACCTGAGCCGAAGTCAGAGGCTTAACCGAGTGAGTCACCCAGGTGCCCCCAAAGGACTATTTTTTGGAGTGGCTTGTAATAAGCAAAAATTAACCGATATAAAAGTTTGTATCTATAAGTGGAGTGTTGCCAGAACAGATACCAAAGATGTGTGACAGTCGCAGCAAGTGGAAGCTGGGAAAGCTGTGGACTAAGGCTGGTAGCAGAGACAAGAATCGTAACAAGAAAAGCATTAGCAAAGGCTGGCAAAATGTTAAACAGACTATGAATAAAGACTGCAATGACAATCAGTAAACTGTTATGCCAGGCTGAAAAAAAATGGTGACCTATATTAGTGAAACAATTTTTACAACTGTCACCTGCCATACCTTGGAAGACAGAAAATACAGCTAATAAGTCTGTGGATCTGACTAACGAGACTTCCAGACAGTGTCAACTGATTTCTGGTAACTGTATAATAAGAATGTATAATAAGAGCTCAAGTAGAA
This sequence comes from Suricata suricatta, assembly GCF_006229205.1. Taxonomy (NCBI): domain Eukaryota; kingdom Metazoa; phylum Chordata; class Mammalia; order Carnivora; family Herpestidae; genus Suricata; species Suricata suricatta. The sequence continues at coordinate 68,615,137 of NC_043706.1, read as the reverse complement.
ACCATTCAGTTTATAAATAAAAGTTAGAAGATGATGACCTTAAGGAGAAACCTTAAGAATATAAAGCTATACTATGTTTTATTTGATATTTAATTTTTTAAAAGATTTTATTTTTAAGTAATCTCTATACCTAATGTGGGGCTTGAACTCAAGACCCCGAGATCAGAGGACCCCTCTGAAGGAGCCAGCCAGACACCCCTCAACTTTTAGATTTTTAAATCCAATATTATTTTGCACTTTTCTTGAATTTGCAAATTTTGTGTTTTTACTATTTCTGCCATGAAAGTTTATTAGAAAATGTGAATCTCTGAGGCTGCAGATGAAGTAATCAAAGCTAAGAAATATTGCCCAACTGCATAGCAAGTAGTAAGGCCAGGATTTGATCTCGAGCAATCTGGATTCTAAATTAGCATTCTTTTCAGGACATCTTTTCTTCTTCCCTGTTTTCCAAAATCTCTCAAAAAGGAGAACCTTCGAATGTACACGTTATTTAGCTTGAAATAAAATGTATACCATTTATGACGATTCTCAAAAAATACACAAGTTTCACAGAAGTGAATCCTTTTAATATTCAAGATGGGTGGTAGAATGATACATTATGTATGAAGGGCTAGAATATGCTTTCCACTTTTGTAATTATAATAGAGGAAATTTCGGTGTCCCCGCAGTCTGTGCCGCTGAAGGTGGGCTCTCTTTGATATGTGACCCGTGATGCTCTCCTCCTCCGTCTCCTGCTGCTTCTGGCTTAGCGTCTTCCTCTTTTTCTGGATAAGCTTTTTCTCCCTTTTTATTTGGAAAATTCCCATTTAGATTAATGAAATTTAATTTTTCTTGGCAGGAGAACAAGGAAGAAATGGATTTTCAACGACAGGAGGATATAATATTAAACCTACTTAGGGAGGGAGGAATACATTCAGTTACGATAATTGCGCTTTCTTTTTCCCAACCACGAAGGAAAGAGAACTCTATTCTTGGAACAATTTATATGTTCTTTTCCCTAGAATCAGAGAACGCAGATGATAAATTTCCTTGAGTCCTTCATTCTCTGAATTTCCTCATAATCTTCATTCTCTTGGGATTTGGAAGAGAAAATTCTCTGCTTAAAACATGAATGCAATAATAATTAAGCCTCCTACATTGACCATTTTGTGTGGCAGAAGAAACTTTAAGAATATAAAACTGCACTGGAGCGCCTGAGCTGCTCAGTCAGTTAAGTGTCCAAATTCAGCTCAGGTCATGATCTCTGGGCTTGTGAGTTCAAGCCCCGCATCAGGCTCTGTGCTGACAGCTTAGAGCCTGGAGCCTGCTTTGGATTCTGTGTCTCCCTCTCTCTCTGCACCTCCCCTGTTCACTTTGTTTCTCTCTCTCAAAAATAAATAGCAGGGGCGCCTGGGTGGCTCAGTCGGTTAAGCCTCCGACTTAGGCTCAGGTCAGATCTCACGTTCGTGGGTTACAGCCCCGCGTCAGGCTCTGTGCTGACAGCTAGCTCGGAGCCTGGAGCCTGCTTCCGGTTCTGTGTCTCCTTCTCTCTCTGCCCTTCCCCTCTCACGTTCTGTCTCTCTCTGTATCAAAAATAAATAAAATAGTAAAAAAATAAAAAAATAAATAGCACCATGATTCTCTAGCTTACAGCCTGGTTCAAATAATCACACAGCTGATGATTATGACATTTTGTAACTGTTTCTGCATTCATTCATTCAACAAATATTTCATTAGCATTTAATATTAGGTCATCACTTTTCTAGGCACTGGGAAAGTGTCAGTGGATCAGAAAAAAAATTCCTGTTCCCATGGAGCTTATAAGTATTCATTTAAAAATGTATTTCCTGTTTAATAAGTAAATAATATGAACATAAAATATTCTAAATATAAAACATTAAAACAAACATAAAATAGAATATTAAATAAATAACATAAATGTGATATAAATTAATATATAAATAATATGGCATAGAACAAAGGAACTTTTCAGGAAATGTGAATTTTAATTTTGATTTTTGCCTCTAGACTATGCGACTTTAGCAAAGTTGCATGACTTTCCTGGGTCCCAGGAAACAAGGGGAGTAGACTAATCCCACACTAGAATGGTAGCTGCATACCAGTCTTGGAATCCCCCAATCCTTTTGGAAGTTCTGGTTCCTTTCAGTGAGGCATGGCATTAGAGACCAAGATCTGGGCACTGGGTTTACTTGTGGTTACTAGAATGATTTGTTTCCAGGGTTTTTCACTGGGCAGAGCTCTTCCTGTTTCTTTTCCTCTCGAGTACCTGTCTTTTCCTATTTATCTCCTATTGTATCTGCAATATACTTATTCTACCAATCAGCGCTCATTCTTGATGTGTCCTTTTACAGATCCAAATAGATACATGTTGACTTATTTCTTTTCTTCTTTCATTCTGTGCCCTGGAGATTCAGTCTACCTTTTAGTAGGTGTGTGAAAGTATGGTTGGATTGTTACTTTTATTTTACACTTTCATTTTAATGGGTCCTCCATCAAATTGATCTACCAGTTAGAATATATTCTCCCAGCAGTTCCCTTAGGCCTTTGTTTTCCTATTACAGCTCTCTGGACTAAATCTTTTTATTTTCTTTTAATTTGAGCTTTCTTCATTAAATCATACATTTATATGTGTGTTGTGACAGTGGTTGGTATTCCAGAAAATAAGGTGACAGATAGACACCCCCAATACTTATAATTCTAATCAAAGTCTATGCCACCAAATATTATTTTCACTTGGTGATAGCTACATTGGGATTCATTGTATTAGTCTATTTTTGCATATATTTGAACATTATTTTATTTGAAATGTGTTTTTTTTTTTGAGAGAGAGAGAGAGAAGAGAGAGAGAAAGGGAGAGAGAGTGCGCACATGCCCACCAGCAGGGGAGGGGCAGAGAGAGAGGAGCACAGAGGATCTGAAGCAGGCTCTGTGCTGACAGCAGACATCCAGATGGATGGCTCCAATGCACTAACCTGCAGGAGATCATGACCTGAGCTGAAGTCAGCCACTTAAGCAACTGAAACATCCAAGTACTCCTTGAACATTTTTATAATAAAAAGTTAAACTAAAGAACGTCCAAAGTGCTGAGAGTGCTTCTTATAAGTTCACCTAAGTTTGTTATCAGAATGTTTTGCTGAAGCAACAGCTGTCTTACCATTAGTCAGTCAGAAGGTCAATTAGGGATACTTCTTATTTTATGGAAAACTTATGTAGAGTTCTCATTTCTTAAAGTAAACATATCACTATATTTAGTTAATAGATTCTCTGGTTTAAATACTTTCATATCAATTGTTTCCTCATTTCAAAAAGGATTCTCGGATCATATTTGTATGATGTATTTATGCAACCATGGGACCCTGGTCCGGACATCAGGACGTAGCGCTATCCTCACGTGTGCAAAGCCCTAAGCGGTTGCCTGTTTACCCTGGTTGACCCCCCTGTGTATGAATGGCCTGTGCCCAAACTGCTGATGCTACATTGTCTCCATCTCTGGAGCCGAGCTGTCTACAGAAGGGACAGCAGCAGGCTCTACACACATCCTTCCACTGTTCCTTCCCCGCCACTATGTCACCTCCTTCCTCGTGTGTATCATTCATTTACGCCCATTTGGCACTTTCAGCAAAACAATGTGCTGATGTGTCTAAATCAGTTTTCTCTCTTAGGAGATTCTCGCTTATGATATTAATTTGCATCATAAATATTTTCTTTCTTGATTCCAAGAAAAACAAGAGCCCAGTCAGATTTGAATGATCAGAAGTCCTAAATCACTGAGGTTCAAAATAATAAACTGTAATATACATAATAGTCTTTCCATTCCAGCCAGTTTAATTCTAAACTCCCCATAATCAGGATAACTTTTCTCCTTGGAAGCATTCTGGAAAAAGTTTTGCATGCCAAATGAGACATAGAGCTGAATAATTGTCTCATAAAATATTAAAATTTACTTAGAATAAAATTTCTCTGGACATCTAATGTTTGCTGGCTGAAGCAAGGTTGTGTCCCAGCAAGCTTATCTGTTACTAATTAGAATGCTCCTTCCTTCAATACACATTTACTCGAAATGTAAATATTCTAAACATAATTACTCTTGGGAGGTTATTGCATGCTAATGGTTGTGGCAATCTGGGAATATTCCCAATGGAATAGCTCCAGTTTGTTCATTGATCTATTAATAGTTCAGCACATTTTTTTCATGTACAGATGTTCTTTGAAAACCTATGCTAGATGATTTTTGCTGCTCAATAAGAATTTAAATCTTTAGTATTTTAATAATTTGGGCATTTCAATATCTTTTCTTTAGTCACAACTTTTAATTTTTCTTGTCATGAATCACTAAATTAATCCTGACTTTAACAGGCACAAAAACTCCAGATAGGCATTACTTTTAATAAAAATTAAAACATGACCCACAGTTATAATTCTGTATGTCTTCTTATTTGTCATCAATAGCAGGTATTTGTTCTTTTTTAAATAGATAAGTAATATTCCATTATGTGAAACATAACATCTTCTATATCTATTCATCTATGGATGGACTCAGGTTGCTTCCATATCTTGGCTATTGTAAACAATGCTGCAATAAACGTAGGTGCATATTTATTGTTTTTAGTTACTATTTTCATTTTCTTTGGGTAAATATCAAGTAGTTGAATTACTGGAACATATCATAATCCTATTTTTAATTTTTTGAGGAACCTCCATACTGTTTGCCACAGGGGTGGCAACAATTTGCATTCCCACCAACAGGGTGCAAGGCTCCTTTTTTCCTCCATATTCTTGACATCACTTCTTATTTCTTGTGTTTTTTCTTTTGGCCATTTTGAAAGGTATAAAGCGATATCTCACTGTGGGATGTGTGTGTGTGTGTGTGTGTGTGTGTGTGTGTGTGTGTGTGTGTGTTTTAAAGTTTATTTATTTATTTTGAGAGAGAGACTGCCAGCAGGGAGGAACACAGAGAGAGGTGGAGGAAGAGAACACCAAGCAGGTTCTGTGCTCTCAGTGCAGAGCCCTACTTAGGGCTCAAACTCACAAACTGTGAGATCATGACCTGAGCCAAAGTCAAGTGTCAGACCTTAACTGACTGAGCCACCCATGAGTCTTCATTGTATTTTAAATTTGCATTTCCCTGATGATTAGTAATATTGAACATCTTTTTATGTATGTGTTGGCCATACATAAATACACATACATGTGTATTCTTTGGAAAAATGTCTATTTAAATCCTCTGTCCATTTTTTAATTGGATTATTTGAGGTTTATTTGGTCTTGAGTTGTATAAGTTCTTTATATATCTTGGATATTAACCCCTTATTGGATATTGACTACATCATTTGCTAATTTCTTCTCCCATTCAGTAAATTGCCTTTTTGGTTTATTGATAGTTTCTTTCATGGTGCAAAAGCTTTTTATTTTGGTGTAATCACAAAAGTTTAATTTTGCTTTTATTTTCCTTGCCAGAGGAAACATATCTAGAAAAATGTTTCTATGGCCAATGTCAAAAAAAAATTACTGACTATGGGCTTTTTTTGGTTTTGTTTTGTTTTTTCATTCTTTTTAGGAATTTCATGATTTAAGGTCTAACAGTTAGGTCTTTAATCCATTTTGAGTTATTTGGCGGATGGTGTAACAAAGTGGTTTAGTTTCATTCATATGGATGCGGCTGTCCAGTTTTCCCAACACCATTTGTTTAAGAGGCTGTCTTTTTCCCATTGTATTTTCTTGCCTCCTTTGTTGTAGATAAATTGATCATAAAAGCATGGATTTATTTCTGGATTCTGTGTTCCATTGATCTATGTTTCTATTTCTGTGCCAGATCCATACTGTTTTAATTATTACAGATTTGTAGTGTACCTTGAAATCTGGGATCATGATACCTCCAGATCTGTTCTGAGCATGGCTTTTTTATTGTCTCCTTATAGGCATTCAATATTTTAGTTCTTAAAATATGAAATAAGTGGAGAAATGAAAATGGAATCTACTTGGATATAATTATTGCATTTTGAAAAATTTTGAAAGCTTCTAATGATGTAAGACTTTTCCACATTTGTTAATATGTATTAATTTATCTTTAGGCAATTGTCCGTATCTTTTGATTTTTGTGTCTTGTGGAGATTTCTTTCCTTATTTTTAATCTTAGGAAGTTTCTTCTTTGTAGAAATTTGATAAACATTTACTTTAATTTTATGCTTTCTTTTTATATTTTGAATTTTAAATTTAATTCTTAAATTCATTTGGTATGTATTTAATAAAATGGTATAGTCCAAGTTATAAAGATCTGTAAGCCCATGAATTTTCCCAGAATCATTTAATGAATAATTCTTTCCTTTTATCTTTGAATTGGGACATTTACTTTATCACATATTTTGATTTTGTGTTAGTACTATTTAAAAAATTTTGTAATACTATAATATTTTAATGTCTGGACAGGTTATATCTCTCCTCATTATTATTTTTCATTTTAAAAAACTTACTCTATGTGTTATTCATCTAAAAAATTTAAGATTATTTTGAATAACTTAAAGAAATGGTTTTTGAAATGTCAGTGTGTCTAATTCAATTTGAGATGATTTGACACTTTTAGATTATTCAGCTTTCTTTTCCAGGGACATGGTATATTTTTAGTTTTTTCTTAATGTAGGTCACAGAAGGTGACTATTGTGACTGCAATATCTTGTCATTTACATTATGTAGCCAGATATTGGCAGATATATAATGACAACATCTGTAATAGTCATATTTGTCTATACAATAATCTCTCTTTCATTGTCTACCTTGATACTGCCAGGTACACAATAATAATATGATAATACCTACATTCATTAGCCTTGGGGTTTATGAAGCAACTATTTAACTTTCAAAACAATCGAAGGAAGTGGCATTATGCTTTCCATTTTAGGACAAGGGAAATAAAACTGAGAGTTGAGTAACTTGCCTCAAATTGCAACTTCTGGGTGACAGAGCCAAGTGTCTGTGACCTCTGACTTCATTGTCTGCGCTCTTATCCATACCACTTTACAATATGAAAACGATTACATTTTCTATTTTTCACTTATATTCCAATTGACTGAATTTCAGGATTTAGAGAAAAGTACATTTGAATTACAAATTTCAAGTCAGCATTCCCTGTTGCAGACTCCTCAATAAATCCTCTATATTGAATTTCAAAGAATACCCCAGAAACAACAACTCTCAACTGACTGTCAGTAGAATGTCAAAAGAAGATTAGAAAGGCTCTATTAATATTTTTGCATACATTATGTCCTAAGTACAAACTTTGCAATTTAAAAATTATGTCTTCCTCCCACCCTAGAATTTCTTATATCAGAAATCTTCTGGACACGTCTAGAAACTCCTATTTAATTTTTTTACATCCTAGACAACCATTGTAATGACATAGTGTTAATATACCTACTATGCTCACAACAGGAAAAATAAGGTCATTTCCTCTCCAAAAACCATTGAGAACCGTATTCATGAGCTGGAGTTTCTCAGCACCACTCAACCGGCCACCTCACTAAAATGACCATTAAAAAATGGCTGACAACATATCAAATAACATTTGTTGCTTGTGAACAATAACTATAACATTTCTTCAGGATGAAAAAAGCCTAAAAATCAGATCAGATCACATAATTTTCTCAGAAAAGTGTACATTATCAAAGATAGTGCACTGACAGCACGGATTCTGCTTGGGATTCTCTACCTCTGTCTTTCTCTGCCTCTTTCTCTGTTTCTCTCAAAAATAAATAAATAAACTTTTTTTTTTCAAATACTTAATGGAAGAGGAAGGAAAATGGCCAGTCTTACAAGATTAAGTCACTCAGGATCTTTGCTCTTCTGATGATATCTGTGCAGCTTGTCTACAAGCATCTCCCGTCTTGTTTTGAAACATTAGGTTTGCGTGTCCATCCAAGTGGTAAAAAACAAAGATACAAATCGAAACCAAAACACATTAAATCTTTGGTCCCTTCTCTTCACTGGGGCCACAAGCATGCATTATTTTCATTTAGGTGATAAGTTTCTTCTGCACAAAGTTCATTTGAACCTGGGAGTATCTTGTCTAAAACTGAGGTTTTGTTGTGATTTTGAAGGAGTTCATCAGAATCCAGACTTGTGAAATATCTCCATGTGTAAGCAAACATACAAACATCATGGTCCTTCCTTTGTATTTCCCCCCCTTCCTTTGTATTTTTGATCAGAGTAACATCAGAATGGGCAGGTATAAACTCAGGGGCCATGGCAGATAAGATGGTGAAACTAGAACTCTGTTTCTTGATTTGCATTAGCTATGAACTCTGTCTTCTCTTTCTTCATTTGGCTGTGTGGACCGTGTAAGTGCTTCTCAAAAGAAAATTCCAGCAATAACTGAAAAGCAGCTTCCATATGAAAAACCTTTGGGAGATGAATCCTCTTTGGTCTTCTGCAAACACAATTAAAAGGGCCTAAACCACAAAGACAATGAAGGGGTTGATTCCACACCCTAAGGCACAGTATCCTATACTTAGAGTAACTGCTGTCCAAAATATTGCTATTAGTGTGAAAAGCCTCTAACCTGTCGTGAATATCCATCAGTAGAGCATGCTCAGAAGCAAATTGTGAAATGTGTAAGATGTAAAGTCTCTGATTTGATAGCTGAGAATATTCCCAAAGCACCTATGGACTCTCCTAATCCAGTACTTTTCAAACTTAACTGGGCATACAAATCACCTGTGATGAAGATTTTGGGCTGTGGGGTGAGACCTGAGATTCTGATTCTGAGCAATGCCGGTACTGTTTGTTCATGGGCCCCACTTTTTGAGAAGCAAAATTTTGGCCAAAAAAAAAAAAAAAGATCTCAGCTGACTTTTAGATAGCTCACTGGAAAGATAGCCATGGCTCCCTTAATATTTCAATAACCTCTACTTCTCCATTATATAGTAAAGCATTGGGGATGAGGCTTTGTAATTCCAAAGAACTTGTACATAGTTTAAGTCATTACAGCTTGCAACAAAACAAGCCCACCAGAGGGATCAGTAAAAAAGGTGCTTCAAAAAGTAAAAAACCTTCACAGTTTGGAAACATCATCCCAAAATTCTCAAATGGCTTTCATTAGCACTCCTTGAAATGGTGGATATTTTTGAAGTGGCCCTTTTCCTATAGTAGGTTGGCATGCCACCCTTTTGATGTTCAGTTAACACAATGTCTTTGACCATTGACTTTTGTAGAAAATCTTTGCTGGATGTTGCAAAAAGAATGTGATCTTTTGAGACATTGGCAGAAAAAGCATTAAAGAAAAAGGCACACAGAGAGATGCCATGGTCATGACACTGAAGTACAGGTAAGACAGGTTTGCTGAAGGCACTAACAGTTGTGCCAGCATGGAGGCTACTATGCAGATGCACCTTCTACAGGAGCCAGTTACTTTCTGACCATATTCCACATCAACCACACTGTATGTGACAAGTTCTTCCTGTGGAGCAATAACTCAACAGCCTGCACTGCCCCGGCTCCTTGACCAAGTAGGAACAACATAAGATCATGTCTGACTTGTGGGGACATGACCATCAAGTGCACAATCAGGAAGTAGCAGCTTTAGGTAGAGTACGTCCTACTGAGAAAGGTCTCATTTGTGATCTCTGCAGGGGTCAGATTTTTATCTGGTTGCAATAAATACAAGAGGAAAAATGGATTTGCATGCTCATCATCCTATAGAAAAATCTAGATAAACAGGATGGGGGCAAAATCCAGGAGTTACTCAGTAAACTCTGTGGCTAGTCAAACTTTCCATTCTAGTGTACGTTCAGAATTTGTTCCTTACTGAAAGTGGTGCCAACTTCCTCCCTTCAGTTCCCACTTTTGCTTCTTCCAGTTGCCAGTGACTGCAAAGTCCAGCTTTCCTTCTTAGCCTCTTTGATTCTCCTTTATGCAACTAACTATTGTTTTAAATTATTTTTTTGTTTGTTTTAAATTCTTTATTTGCATGTGTAATACTTTACAGCAAACTCATGGTCATGACATTAAAAAATTTTTTTTCCTACTATAAAAATAATGGAGATGGGAAACTTGGAAAATGTAGAATTGGAGATCCCTCCAAAAAGCTGTCCATAAATCTTATCATTCAAAAAGAACCACTAAAAACATTTTAATGTAACATTGTACACATTCCAAATACTTAGCATTTAAAATTAGTTCATTTCTATGAAAGCAATATCAAAATGTGGAAGCCCTTTAAAATTATACAGATGTGTCTGTGTAAGACTCCCAGCCCCTTCCCTCGCTTCCCAAGTCTCACTCCCTAGACTTAATAGCTTTCATCAGATAATCATGCTCATTGAATATTCTTTCCGTCCATTGAATATTTTTAAGAGGTTTTTGTTTGTTCATTTGTTAGTGGTGTTTATTCTTTAATCTCAAAAAGTACATTTTACCTCTATTTTGTGACTTACTGATTTTAGACAATATTCATCAACTTGCTATGAAAGATGAGGAAATTGGGGTATTCCACCTCGGTTCTTCCTGATTTTTGTTATACTTTTTAAATTGTTGCTGTTTGTAATGTTTATATTGTCTCATTGCTTTCATTTTAAAATGTAGCTCTTCCATGCTGTGTTTATATGTTAGTTTGGAAATGTAAACCCAGGGGAATAAGAGAGAAAGAGAGGGACAGGGGAGCAAGGGGGACCCAACTGTCTCAGTAGTACTTCCTTCGTTATGCAGATGATATCCTCATTCTGAACTGACTTTTGCAACTGTTGCCTCTGAACTTGGAATTTCCCTGGGCCTCCTGTAGAAAGAATCCTTTTACCTGGGAAGTTTTGGGCTGTAGTGTTTCATTCCTCTATGTATTCCTTCAGTCTGATCCTACTTTGTTTCTATCTTCCAGAATTTTTTCAAACTTCTGGTCAATTGCTGTCTCCATTCTATGACCCGTCCCTTAATCCTGTGTTCTTTATCTTTAAAAAAATGTTTTAAATTTTACTTAATGGCTCTTCTATTATTTTACTGAGACTTTGAGAGGCCAGTGGTTAGACAGTATATGCAATTCACCACCTAGCAACCCTAGGAATAATTTCTATATATATATATATATATATATATATATATATATATATATATATATACCCATTGCTTGGTTTCAGTTATCTTATGAGCCTGATGTCTCTCTGATTGGACCTAAATTAATTAATTAATTAATTAGACCTTAATAAAAACAAAGCCAAAGGATCACATCAATATTTATTCAGATGCCAGGGACCTGGAGCTACCTTTTCCTCTTTGTCTCCATCTTCTGCTATATGCTCTACATCCTCTCATTGTTTCTTCTGTTAGATTCTTTCTTTGTTTCTTTGTTCCTTCCTTCCTTCCTTCCTTCCTTCCTTCCTTCCTTCCTTCCTTCTTCCCTTCCCTTCCCTTCCCTTCCTTCCTTACTTCTCTTGGAGTGAAAGAGAGAGCAAACTCAAGTCAGGAAGAGAGATGGGAGTGGGGAGTGGGGATCTTAAACAGGCTGCACACTCAGCATGGAGCGTGAAGTGGGGCTCTGATTCCACAATGCTGGGATCATGACCTGAGCTAAAAATCAAGAGTCAGATGCTCAACTGGCTGAGCCAACCAGGTGCCCTTTGTTAGATGCATTCTTGCCCTAACCACCTACTTAGGTGGTTCCCGTAAACCCACGCTGCAAAAACCAAAGGGAAATTGAGCAGTAATTATATGTTCCCCTCCTAGTCAAAATTGCATTCATTAATTTTTTTAAAATATATTTTTAGTGCCTACTCTGTGCTGGGCCTATTCTAGGTGCTAGGCATACAGCAGAGAATGAAACAGATGAATTCCCACCTTTGGAGTGTTTATATTCTGGAAGCGGGGGCATGTTATATCCTGTAGAATTATAGTCATCCACACAAATTGGCAAACACTAGAGGCATAAAACGTGTAGTGCTACCAACTTAATAAATATATCATCAAAACTTCCAGTTGTCTTCTAATGAATTACTAGGTAGTTAGAATCACTCTAGTCTACAGATCAGTGGACATTTAATAATGATAATAATAACAATCACATTTAAAGGAACAAATAAATATTATAATTCAATTCTTAAAATTTGAAAACAATACCAATGTCCTATAATAGAGTAATGGTTAAATAAACTATGACATATCTGTGAACTGGAAATATGAGACTATCATAAATTATATTAATGAAGACTTTTATATGAAAAAATAGTTACTATTAAGCAAATAATCATGATATAAAATTATGTATATAGTTTGTATGTTAATTGGGCTTTCTCAGCTTAGTGGTTTAATAAAAATTGTATTTTCTTCCCAATCACTGCTTTCACTGGTGCTTTATAGAATTCCAGATTAACGTCTTGGACATATTCCATAAAATCCTGGTTACTTTCAGGTTTTGAAGTGTAGTCCAGTTTCAAAACTTCAGTCTTAGGAGCATAGTGGTGACTCAGTCCATTAAGTGTCCAACTCTTGATTTCAGTTCAGGTCATGATCTCACAGTCGTGATATCCAGCTCCATGTCAGGAGCTAGGATTCTCATAGGATTCTCTCTCTCTCCTTTCTCTCTTTCCCTCCCCTGACACCCCCACTCATACTCTCTCTCTCTCAAAATAAACCTAAAAACCAAATTTCATCTCATTTCTAATTCAATCTCTTTTCTTTCCTTCATGTAATGAAGATAGAGCTCTGAATATGACAGAAGTAGGGGAGATGGTACAATGGGCTCTGGTAGAGGAATAGGGAAGACATCACCTTTTTGTGTGAATGGTTCACTGGTCAAGGTGGGGAGACATCACTGGCCTCTCTCTGGTTCAGCATGTTCATATCTGAGGCCAATGCCTCAGAAGACGGGATGGTCCCTAGGCACAGGAAGTGTACCTCTCTTAGCACAATGCTCAACTTTACCCAATTCCTTTCTGCTGTCATGAGGAAGAAAGGTACAAACTGGACTTCCAGGCTGACCAGGAGTTCACTCTCTCAGCTTCCTCTCTGGGTTGTGTGTCTACCATCCAGTACCTCCTAGGCAGCCCTGTGCTCATCTGCCTTCCTCTAAATCTTCACTTCTTTTATTTTTTTATGTTTTTTATTTATTGTTGAGAGACAGCGTGAGCAGGGGAGGGTCAGAGAGAGGGAGACACAGAATCCGAAGACTGGCTCCAGGTTCTGAGCCAGCTGTCAGCGCAGAGCCCGAAGCGGGGCTCGAACCCACGAACTGTGAGATCATGACCTGAGCCGAAGCCAGATGCTCAACTGACTGAGCCACCCAGGCGCCCCAATCTTCACTTCTTTTATGGAATCATGAAACTCAGACATCCTTGCTATGGCCTTTAAGATCATGAAGAACCAGGCACGCCTGAGTGGCTCAGTTGGTTAAGCGTCCGGCTTTGGCTCAGGTCATGATCTCACGATTCGTGGGTTCAAGCCCCATGTCAGGCTCTGTGCTGACAGCTGGCTCAGAACCTGGAGCCTGTCTTCGGATTCTGTGTCTCCCTCTCTCTCTGAACTTCCCCTGCTCATGCTGTCTCTCTCTCTCTCAAAAATAAATAAAACATTTAAAAAAAAAAGATCATGAAGAACCAGACTGGGGCCAGGAGCCCTCATCTTCTTCTCAGATATACTGTATCTTTAAACCTTATCTGCAGTGGTTTTTTCAATTCCCATCTTTAGAAATTTCTAGAGTAGAAATGGACATTAGTTTTTTATGGATGTCTCCATGAACAATGGAAAAATCTCCTAACAATCTCAAACGCTTTATTCCAATGGCAGCACAAAGTTACAAAAGAACTACAACAAAGGAGCAGACACAAGCCACGAGTCTAGATGCCAGTCTATCCTTCTTCAAGGCACCTTAGTCTGTATGAATTCTTCTCAGAGTTCCTCCTCTCATCTTTACCCACTAGGCCATTCCTTTGGTGAGGTGAAGGTGAAGAGAAAAGTTTTCTAGGGGTGTGGTTGATGGTAATAAGGCTGGTTCTACACTTTCTAATAAGCTCCAGTAAAAGGTTTTTGGTCCCAATTATTTATGACTTTTAAGAGCCACAGTAGCCACAACTCTAGGGTAAAAGGAAAAATCTCGTGCGAGATTCCATTTAGTAGAAAGTGAGGAGGGAGAGACTAGAGACATTTTCAAATTTAGTACTTTTTTACTTGACTATTTGCATTGTTTAATGTGTTTTATGTGAAAAAATCCTAATTCATTTAACTATTATGATTTTCCTAAATATCTTGGGTTATGTCATATTGTTAGAGTCTACCTAGCTTCTGTTCCCATTTATTAACTTAGTGTTATAGACTAGACTAAGGCACATGAAATTGCTAACCTGTTCTCCCTACCTTGCTACCTGATCCAGATACCATGACATTGATTCCACTTTTGTCACGTCACTAAGATCAGGCAGTTGGTCACTATCCCTTGATGAGAAGAAATGAAGTTCAGTGATGCCGAACAAAACAAATGGGGTCATGCTTCCTGAGGTGTCCTTTCCTACCAGAGCCTACATAATCAGGTGCCTTTTTCTTGTCTCAGTTTCCAAAATGTTGAATCACAAGGTTATTCATACTCAGCCACAGCCTAGACTTGCCACAGATCCCACTTTGCCTCTTGAGTGTTCAGGAAGGGCAGCTGGTGCATCAGCTACACTAAACTCCAATGGTAGAATGTGACCTATGTCAATACACTAATGTATCTTTTACCAGCAATAACAACAGGCGTAAATTGCAATATTTAAAAAATTGTGGTAAAACACACATTCATATGCAGAAAATTTACTGTTTAAAAATTTTTTAATATTTTTAAATTTTATATTTTAAATCTAATATTTTAAATTTTTAATATTTTTAAAATTTTATTTAATTTTGAGAGAGAGCTAGTCCACAAGTGGGAGAACAGGGGCAAAGGGAGAGAGAGAGAGTCAGAGAGAGAAAATCTTAAGAATCTGACCTGGGGTTCAATTTCATGACCATGAGATCATGACCTGAGCCAAAACTGAGTTGGATGCCCCTGTTTCAACCATCTTTAAGCATACAATTCAGTGGTGTTAAGTATATTCAAAGTGTTGTATAATTATCACCATTAGCCATTTCCAGAACGTTTTCATCATCTCAAACAGAATTTCTGTATCCGTTAGACAGTAACTTCCATTCTCTCCTTTCTCCAGCTCCTGGATACCTCCACTTTCTGTCTCTGAGAGTCTGTGTATCCTCAATATTTTATATAATATTAATGTTTTTCCCAAGGCTTACTCACCTCTGGGTACACTGATCATTGAGGGTCCAGACTTTCTTGAGGAATATTTATTTATTTATTCTGAAAAAGAAAACATGCATGAAAGCAGAGGATGGGCAGAGAGAGAGAGAGAAAGAGAGAGAGAGAATTCCAAGCAGGTTTCACGCTGTCAGCACAGAGACTGATGTGGGGCTCTGTCTCACTAACCGAGAGATTGTGACCTGAGCCCAAATCAAAAGCTGGATGCTTAACCTCCTGAACAACTCATGGACCCCAGAGTATCAAGAATTTTGAAGCAGAAAGATAAGAGAGGGTACAGCTAACTTAAGAAAAGTTTACAAATGCATGCTTCCCCCAAAAAGAGAGGCACAACTGTAGAGAATGGAGTTTCCTAGGACTACTCCATGATTTTTGCTATTTATTTGTGTTGATTACATCATATTTTTAATATGAAGAGACTAAGTCACTGGAAAGTCAGTATTATTTATAAACAGAAGAAATGATGAGCATTGATGAATTTGGACATGATTATTACCTTTAGGCTAGAAACGATTGCACACAGTTTGTGTGCAAAAACCCAGCTCTTGTTTTTTGTAAAAAAAAAAATGATTAAGAAGTATTAGCAAGGTGCTAAAGACTACCAGCAGACTGACATTTCCCCCCTAAGTTAAAAAGATTAAAAGATTTATATCAGTAGATTATATCAATACACCACTAAAGTGATTTCAAGGACCGCTAGTGTCAAATGGTCAATATTATGGGTAGCACTGCTTTGTGAATGTTTTACCCTTTGTGTCATGTTTCCCTTGTGTTATGTAGGTCCTCCACACTTGGCCTAATAAAAATTACCTATATGCATGTAGTGATAAGGGACATCAAATAATATATTTTATAATTTCTTTTCCTTTGGAATCATATTTCTAAAATTATTTTTCTATTGACTTACTTATCAAGAAAAAATTTCAGGTGCTGAGATCAAAGATTTTTTGAACTTACCAAGGCATAAAAGGTTAAAAAAAAGAAGAAGAAGGAAAGAAAGAGGTTAAAAAAAAGAAGAGGATGTTAATTCCTCTTTAATAATTCAAGATTTCAGTGATCTGAAAGTATAGGGGGGAAAAAAATCACCTGAGTAATAAAGCATGCATCATTTGAATGGATTAAAGTTCAAATCACTGCAAAGCGGCTTATTTTTCATCCATCACCATGGATACAAAAGGACAGCTGAAGTGCAGGCATCTGACATCACAAGCATGCCCAAGCAGGCCCAGGAGGAGAGCTGAGCCAGTGCCACAAAGGACAGAAGAAAAGCGGCGAAGGGAGGGGAGAAAGACAGAAGGAAAGGGTCATTGTTAAGACGATGAATCAGAAGTTCAGTTGGGAGGATTAAATACGGGCAGGCTCAAGGCCATCTGAGAAGCTTGGAGACCGGCAGTTGTTTATACCGACCTTTTAATACCTTCTTAGCCAGAAATAGAAACAGAGGGGACTGAAAGAGAAGGTATATCAGATAATTCCCTACTCAAACAGCAGTTTCGATGATTTCTTTTCTCTTCTTCTTATGTTTAGCCTTTAATTTAACTGATGTTCTAAAGCTTTGGCCTGCCTGGCTCACTTATTATTAAAAATCAATTCCCAATGTTATTAAAGATTCCAAATAACAGCTTGAAAGACAGTGGGGTCAAGTACCCAAAGGATGGTAGAAAGTGCTAAATATTGAGAAAAATTACTATTTTGGGTATTAAGTTCTTTCTAGTAAGGAAGATACAAGTTTTACTTTATTTTAATTTTTTTATTAACTTGAAATTGTGTTTCCTATCAAAAGGACATCCATCTATTCTTGGTTGCTGCATAGCAAATAAGGACCTGAACTCAGGAACTCCTGATTCTGAGGTGTGCTGGTAAAAGTTTGTTTAAACAACCAGTACTCAGGGGAAAGCCTGGATTTGTAGCATTTGCTGATTCCTGTGGTGTAAATGTTTTCACCAAAGCTGATTTCCAGCTACCAACATGGTGTCAGCTGGCTTGCAAAATCTCTGAAGATGTAACAATTGGGTCTTATGAGCCAGTGCCAGCTAACCGTAGCACGCCAGGGACTGGGTTCTGTACCAGCTCTGATGCCAGCTTGTGGTGAGATTTTGAGCACCTCACTGGGCCTTGGTTTCCTCACCAGATGAAGGAGTTGGAACTGGGTTTAAACTCTAATTGTTAACTTTCTGCATCCGTTTGTTCTGGGGTTTGAGAGAGGATTCTGGGGGCTGCTTTTGGAAGTGGGTGTTTGAGAGATGCTGAGCTGTTAGGGTTCTGTCTCCTCACGTTCATGTCAATTTCCCAGGCCCATCCTGACTCTTTCATGGAGTATTTTAGATTTCTTTTTTAAACATTAATTTTTAAAATGTTTTTATTTTTTATTTTTATTTATTTTTGAGAGACAGTGTGAGCAGGGGAGGGTCAGAGACAGAGGGAGATACAGAATCGGAAGCAGGCTCCAGGCTCTGAGCTAGCTGTCAGCACAGAGCCCGAAGCGGGGCTCGAACCCATGAACCATGAGATCATGACCTGAGCCGAAGCTGGACACTTAACTGACTGAGCCACCCAGGCGCCCCAAGTATTTTAGATTTCTATGTAAGGTACTGTTTCAAGAGAAGCTTTTATTACCAAGGAAAAAAACTCAGAAAGCTGCTTGAATAATTGATCTGAAAGACACCCTTCCATTTATGAAAATTGATGATTCTGTGAAACTTAAAATGTGAGTCAAACACCAAGATAATGATGTCTGTGGATAGAACTGGACTTTCTCTTTCTTGGCTAAATCTTAAACTAACACTGGTTGAAAGAGTCAACCACACCTGAGTGGAATTATATCCATGGGATCATAGAATTTTTAAAGTAAGAAGGATCTTAGAGATGACTTCCTCCAAGCCTTTTCAAATATGCCCAAAGGGTTCATCAGAGCCCCCTCAGAAAATGCCTCTGTGTGTGTACATGAATGTGCATGAACAAATGTATACACTACACATGTGTGTATTAAACATACTGTAACCCACTTGTGGCCCCTCCCCTTCCCACTGCCATGTCCCCTTCAGCAGAGAAGCGGCCCATATACTTCCTGTTTTTGAAATATTGGGCTTCCATACAAGACGTCTTTTGAGGACATCCTCCTGGGGGGAGGGGGAAGAAGTAAAGACAACTGATTAATGCCATTTGCTTTGTTTAACAGACCAGAAACCAAGCTTTAAAGAACAGGAATACATTGTCATTATCCCACAACCAGTAACAGGCAGAGTTATGCCTGGAATTCAGGTCTCTAGGTTTCAAGACCAATATTTCCCTTTTCAAAAACTGGCTACTTGGGAACAGTACTTTCCATTATACCCCTCTGTGTAAATAATCTAATCCTATGTTGTCCCAATAGGGTAGTCACAACCCACATGTGACTATTGAGTAAACAAAATGTGCCTAGTCTGAATTGAGATATGTTGTAACTGTAAAGTACACACGGAGTGTCAAATTCTTAGTAAGAAACAACAGTGTGAAATAGCTTATCGATAATTAAAAATATTGATTACATGTTGAAATAATACTTTAGATATGTTAAATAAAATATATGATAAATTTAATTTCATTTTAAAAATGTATTTTAATGTGACTACTAGACAATTTAAAAATAAATGTTTCTATTAGACAAATATGATTTAGCCTAAGGGTCAACTTCCATACCTACTAAAAGTAGAAAATATCTGCTCTTCTAATTTCTCATGATTGTTTTGAAATCAAATGAGTGATCTTTGTGAAAGTGCTATGCAAAATGCTACTCAAACATAAGATCATACTTTGAGGCATTTTAATCTTGCTTGGTCACCTATTGGGTTAATTGTTGTCTGGAAGGCAGTAAGAATTTTGTGGAGTTTTTTCTCTGCTGTTGTTTATATGTTTTGGGGGGATGGAAGTGGGGGAGGAAGTAGATAATAGTGTAGGCTACAGATGTTATAATGAACACATTCATTCAGTCTTATTTATATGCTGTATGTGTGCTGAGCCAGTCTACGCATTAGCCTCAGTGCAGAGCCATATAGATTGTAGATGCTACTTGCATGTCGTGAGAATCTCAGTTTGAGCGACAGACCTCAGAATCCTCCTGAGAAAGAACTTTTCCAAAGGAAGAGCCAAGCATGGCTAGCCTGACCAAGAGCTGTCAAAGAAGGTAGTGTCTGACTATAGCACAGTGACCTGTTCAAATCTATACCAGGCCAGCTCCCTACTGCATTTGTGACATAATGCTGGAGAAATGAAAGCACTGTTTCACTAACTCAGATAAAATATCTGGGCATAACAAATACCTTGGTTCAGACTGCTATAACAAAAGTACCATAGCATGCCCTGAGTGGGTTCAACAACAGATATTTATTTCTCACAGTTCTGGAGGCTGGGAAGTCCAAGATCAAGATGCCAGCAGATCTGGTGTTTGGTGAGGACCAATTCCTGGTTTGCAGACGGCTGACTCATTGTATCCTCACATGTCATTTAAAAGAATAAAATGTACTAATCCCATTCATCAGGGCCTCATCTTCATGATGTAATTATCACCCAAAGACTCCATCTCTTAATACCTCACAGGGGTTTGATTTCAACACATACACTTTTGCAGGGTGGGGCGGCCCAAACATTTAGTCTGTAACAGCAAGTAACACTTCACTAGGATCCATCTAACAGAAAGTAACCCGTAGGGAAGGGGGCATTTCGCTTTCACCTCTACAGCTTGGTTCTGGAACACTAGATCAGTCAGGATACTGTCAAGAAACCACACTAGATTTGTTTATTTATATTTATTTAAGTATTTCTTTTTTTAATATTTTATTTATTTTTGATACAGAGCATGAGAGGGGGAGAAGCACAGAGAGAAGAAGACACAGAATCTGAAGCAGGCTCCAGGCTCTGAGCCAGCTGTCAGCACAGAGCCTGATGCGGGGCTTGAACCCAGGAACGTGAGATCTGACCTGAGCCGGAGTCGGAGCCTTAACCGACTGAGCCACCCAGGCGCCCCTAAGTATTTATTTCTTAAGAGAGAGAGAACAGGTGTGTGTGTTAGCGGGGAAAGTACAGAGAGAAGGGGACAGAAGATCAGAAACCACATGGTTTGTTTGAAATCTTTATTTTTGAGAGAGAAAGAGAGTGAGAGAGAGAACAGGAGTGTGCATGCATTAGCTAAAAGATCACACAGAGAACACGGAGGTAACCCAGATATTTGTAACTGAAGAAAGGAGATAACCTGTGTAGTTAGGGGAGCAAAATAATTGGGGTTGGTGGTCACTGGAGCCTAGGAACTCAAGAGAAAATCCCCACAGGGCTGGTATCTGTACCCCTAGGGGAAGCTCTAAAATGTGTAGCTCTAGCAGCAGCAAAAGACCTGTTAGAATAGAGCCAACTGCTGGTGCTGTAATAACAATGATAGAGGCAGGGACACGAAGAAGGAACTTCTCACCAACTCCCACCTTCCAGCCTTTCCGTAATGTCTCCTATTGTCAGAACCTAGCAATGAGCTAGCTAGCAAGGGGTCTGGGTAATGTAGCTTGTTGAATCCTAGCCCCAGCTCTATATAATAGAATATAGAAAGGCAGGGTAGGATCTGAGAAATGGTAGACATACTTGTGGCATTATTCCAGTTCACTTTGGTAGTGACAGAGTGGTGGTGCTCAGGGAGTCAGTGACAGTCACCAGTGGAAACTGCTGGGCTCTGGAAAGAAATGGGATAGACTGTTGCAGGATACAGCAGTGGCCCTGCTGTCTTTCCTAGCAAGGACTGCCAGTGAAGGTAGATGTGTTTGTAAGTCTGAGACACTCTCTGGGAGGTCCCAGAAATTGTGGGAAAGTCTTTTGACAGTGGAAGTACTATCAGGAGGGGTCAAAAGACAACAATATTTGGTTGATAGTATCTATATTTACAGCCTGGAGAACTTATAGTTACACATATTTTTCTTATATGAATTTTAAATTAAATATGCCAGACTGGTCCACAAATCTATATGATAAAATTGTCATCATCATTTTTGGGGACTTTTGATTTTGTCTGGTATTCCTTTTTCTAGTAGCAGCATTCCAGTCTTCCTTTGGAAAAAAAAAATACCTCTCTCAGCTCTTCTGGGAGAACAGGAAAATTCAGGAGACTTGATGACACCCTTTCTACCTTCTCCAACCCCAAGAAACCACATAGTAATTAGTACATGTTCAGGTATAAGCAATCAGAATGAATAATACCAGGATTTCTGTTGGACCAATCAGAAAAGAGGTGTTCTTTTCCCCATGGGGTTGCTAAGTGAATTAAGTAGAGAGTCAGTTTGGGGTTTTGGTGTTAATACCTGGCTTTCCCTAAAGCCTATCTGATACAAAAACTTTTCCTATGGAAGTACATGCAAAAGATAAAAAGAAAACAAAAAAAATTAAATAAAATTTTAATGGCATTCAACATATGGATCTAACTATATCTAGAGACAGGTCTACTTCTGGATTTTTCTATTATAAAGTCAATGTATTTTTTTAAACTATGTCATTTAAAAAGTTGAGGTAACACTCACACACAGTGAAAAATTTACATTTTGATGAGTTTTGATAGAGGGAACATTCTTTTAACTCCACCTCAGTCAAGATACAGCAGAGTTACAAGCCCAAAAATCTCTTTCATTCCCTTCCAATCAATCCCTACCCCAGCCCCATAGTTGACTGTTCTGATTTTCACCAGATAAATTAACTATCCCTGTTTTTGAACTAATTTTTAGTGGAAATATACAGAATATATTCTTTTGTGGTTGACTTCTTTTGCTCAACATACCTTTGAAATTCATCATGTTCATCAGTAGTAATTCTATTGATGACGAACATTACATTATAAGGACATATATATTTAAGAAATTTATGCTTATGTTGATGGATATTTGGGTTGCTTCCTGTTTTAACTAGTATGAATAAAGCTGCTATAAACATGGTTGATTAAATATTTTTGGGATATATGCTTTTATTTCTCCTGTGTAAATACCTTGGAGTAAAATTACTAGGACATGTTAGAGATATGTGTTTAACTACATAAGAAACACCATCTGCATTTTTACCTGGGTGTCCCATTGATACCTCAAACATAGCTCCCAAACTACTTATTACTGTCCTTTACCTCAGGCTTGAATTCTGTACCCACTGTCTTGGTGAAGGGTGCCAGCTGTCTTAGCCAGGAATCAGCATATTTGTCAATTAAAATAAAAAATTACCTAGCACACTAATTAAATTATAATAACTTAATAATTATTTAACATTAATTTAAAATCATCTAGCATATTTATTGTAAATTTAAAATATAGTCACTGATTTTAACAGAATTTCCTATGTATTATTTTCAGTAAAGAACAGGCAATTGTCTACTATGAAAATTGTATTGACATTCTCTCTTTCAAATTTTTTAAAATGTTTTTATTTATTTTTGAGAGAGAGAGAGAGAGAGAGACAGCATGAGTAGGGGAGGGTCAGAGAGAAAAGGAGTCACAGGATCTAAAGACAGGCTCCAGACTCTGAGCTAGCTGTCAGTACAGAGCCTGACGCAGTGCTTGAACCCACAAATCCATGAGATCATAACCTGAGCCGAAGTTGGAAGCTTAAACCGACTGAGCCACCCAGGTGCACCAAACATTCTCCTTGTCAGATATAACAATGTGAATACAAATAGAATTGTGGTTTCCTTCAATGCTATTTCTACTTCTTTAGAGACGGTATTTAATCTATAGGTCAATTTACTTAAAGATATAATTGTGGAGTAATGAAATCTGAAAACGTGTTAAAAACTAGCTTAAACCAACTTTTGATTTAGATCTTTTCATGCAAAATGAAAGCAAAAGAACCCCACATTCAAATAAGTATCATGAAATTGAGAAACTATTAATGATTTAGTCACCAATTATGAAAGAAGAAAAATACTAGTATATATGTCAATGGTTTTCTTTCTTTACTAACAAAATAATTAACTTGTAAATTTCATTTAACGATCAAAAAAGATTTACCTTTTAACTAAACAAAGCAATGATAAAAGGTACCAGCTTTCTGTACTGCAAAGGCAAATAATAGCAATCAATAAGACTCAGATCAAATCACTGTCTCTGTCTCCAATTTTATTGTTATTTATACTTGACTCATTTTCCTAAGCCATTCAATTTCTTTTAAACACCTAACGTGTTACTGTTTAAAAGTTAGTATTAAATGCTGACAACCTACTATTTACCTGTAACTTCTTTTTCTTTTGAAAAAAAATTCTTAATGTTTATTTACTTTTCAGAGAGAGAGAGTGGGAGACAGAGTGTGAGTAGGGGAGGGACAGAGAGAGAGAGGGAGACACAGAATCTGATATAGGCTTTAGACTCTGAGCTGTCTGTCAGCACAGAGCCCAATGCACAGCTTGAATTCATAGCTGTGAGATCATGACCTGAGCTGAAGTTGGACTCTTAACCAACTGAGTCACCCAGGTGCCCCTTACCTGTAATTTCCTAATAAATTTAAATTTTTCTAGCAATACATGCACCAGGTGTTAAATTTAAAAGTTTTAAATATTGTATTATCACCTACCTAGGTAAAATATATAAAATTACGATAGTGCTTTTTTTTTTTTTTAAGAAGTTTTAAATGAACAACTGAACTTTAGCTAAGGATAATTATATTGGTGTGCTTTCCAAGACATGATTATTTATAGTATGCCCCTTTTAAAATGTAGTCATTGTAATTTCTGGATTGTTTAGAGTTGGAAAGTCTACCTATTAATTTTATAAAACTTCTGACATACAGTTCAAACTTCTTAGTTTCTCCTTACCAAAAATGGGACTAATTTTATTGGTAAGCACATCTAGGAAGATTTTAATATTATCTGTATTATCACATGGCATTAAGAAAGGCAATCGAAGTCTTGCAGAATATGAACATTCAGTTAGCAATATAATTTATCTGGAGATTATCAGTGTAAGCCCAAAATGTTAAAAATAAAACTTCAAAGTCCCTATTGATCATTAGTATAATTCCTTTCATAAACATAATCTTTAAAAGCAATATGAAGTCTGATTCCTGTTAAATATAATTTCAAGTGGCATAATATAAAAATGTACTTTTGTTGGCTTGGTTTCTTTTTTTTTTCTAAAAAGCAGAATTCTATGTAGTATATAATGGAATGAGATATCAAATAGTATTATCTTCGAAAATCTAATCCTATCAAAATGATTATATCAAAACCAGGTAACATCATATAAAAACTTTAGAAATTATCTCATACTTTGGGATAACTTTTTAAAAAATTAGTTCAATAAGCTGGTTTTACTTATAGAGATTTAGAAATCCTTTGGGTCTTTATTCAAGGTTGAATAAATTGATAGTCACTGTTACTCCAAACATGACAGAGTGAATAAAACTGCACATTGTAAATACTTTGAAAAGGTGTTACATACAATTAGACAATTTTCTGGAAACTTCCAACCTTTCAAATACTTTCTTGCTTTCCAGCAATTCTATTAACCTGTAGGTGAAACACATTAAAGGCATTAAATTTGAAGCCTGGAATTTAGCTGACCGAGGCTTGATTCTTGCCCCTACCGCTTACTACTTAAGTTATCTCCTGGCAGATTCTTTCATCTGTCTGAATCTGTTTCCGCCACTATAACAATGAATAACAATACCTGTCTTGAATCAGGAATGAAGATGGAATGGATTATATTGCCTAGCATATTGCCAGTACAAAATAAAAGTCAGTTTCATTCTCAGATGTCCTTGAGTGCTAACAACCTTCATTTGACTCTTTGGGGAGCAACGTTTGTGGTTTTCATCCAAATACAGGAGCATATTTCTTGACCCTTAGCTATTTCCTTTAAAAGTACTCCACCAAAGCATTAATTAAACTGCATAATATTAACCCTAACAGAGTCAGTAATAACTAGTTAGCTACTGTAACGAAGAGTATTAGCAAATTTAAAATGGTGAGAAGTTACTTAAGTGCATTTTAGGTATTACTCATCTTTATTTTTCACTAACAGACAATTGCTTATCTTCTGCTTTCTATACAGAAAATTGCATTTAATTACAGTAAACCCGTAACTTGAAGTAAAATATAGTCAGGATAAAATGAAAGCCTTGAAATAGTGCAAAGTTGGGGAAAGGAGGTCAAGCAACAAACAGAATTACCATAATTCACGGTAAGAAGATTGATTAGAACGCATTTGCCATCATCCTTCAAGATTCAGATTCTCTACAGAATGGAGATAAAGCCCAGTTTTCAAGAAATTACCAATGGCGAATAAAACGGCGTTTGGTGTTAAGCCATTTGATAATCAGAAGGTTCAGAAAGGCTTAAAATAACCTTCACCGAAGAGAGGATTTTTTTTCTTTCCCTACTTCCTGCAATTAATGCCGTTTAATGCACTCCCAATTGTTTAAAGGGGAAAATATGCCATACTGCAGTTCTCAGTAGGTTACTGACAAGCACCACTAGGCATTTACTTAAATCACACTCACACACACACACATAGACAGCAAAACTGCAAACGTCTCAAAATCATTCCACCTCTAACCCGTCCCAAAACCTAAAAAATCACTTTCAAGCCAAACTCAGAGTGCGTTCATGATTTACCGGAGGCAGGAGCATTAATTAGTACACTAACTCCACCTACTCCTGAAATTAAGCAATCTCAGTGCTAAGGTCGAGAAGTAATTGGCTATATGTTTATAATTTATAATGTAAAATTTCCAAAAGGAATTCGAAACAACTTTCAATATTCAGAATCACGCATTTGCCGATTTCTACAATTTATTACACCACTGCCTTTCCCCTCCACCCAAATCCTGCCCTCAAAACCCAAGGCCACTGCAATCCCGCTTGGCCCAGCCCTGCCTAAAAGGCCGCGGCGCTTGGCCGGGTTCGGGCAAGCAAATCACTTCCCTACACTCGGTCGCCGCTACTGCTAACGCGTTAACCAATGGCTGCCTTCTCCTGTACTTATCGTCCCGCCTTCCGATACCACTGAAGCCAATAGAAATGGCCATCTGGTGTCGGAGGCCAATGGGAGATTGGGGGGCGGGTATCATTGGCTGCAGGCGCCGCAGTGCAGTATGGGCCTTCGTCTCCGTTACCCTGGTGCCCAAGTCGCCGCGCCGGCGCTGCCCTGGAGCTGCGGTCCCCGCCCCTACTTTGGTCTTGTGTTCAAACTTCCCGCATCCCGGCAGTTCCAGCGCGCCCGCCCCTCAATCTTCGCAGCAGCCAGGCACCCACTCTCCGACGGCTAGACTCAAGCCCCGCGGAGAATTTGGTCCGCGGAGAGAAGGCAAGGAGGCGGGACGCCGCGACGGAGCTGAGCAGGGCCGGGGCGGGCTGGGGGTGGGCTTTGGTGTGGGCGTGGAGATTGGGGAGTTGGGGGTGTGAAGTGAGGCTGGGACTGGAGCGTGGAGGGCTGGCGTTTCGTGGATGGAGGCCTGCGACTTAGAGCGGGGAAGATGAAAGGATTAGGGATAGGGAGGGTTTGGAGACGCGGGGAGAACAGAGTCCTAGGAAAAGATGTGAAGAGCCGGGAAAGGGCCAGGAAGATGGGAGGATTACCTTCAGGTGGGGGATTGGGAAATTAGGAGGAGGAGGAGTTGGGGAAGGGTTATTTGTTGGAATCAGGAAGACGAGGAAGGGAGCTCATTCCAAGAGTATCTAGAGAAGGGGTTAGGAGTTCTGAGAAAATCTTAGAGGCCTGTGGCGACTGAAGATGGGAAAGGAGGGAGAGAGCCGAGAAGGGAAAGAAGGCTTTCGGTATCTTTGGGATAACAAATTGGAGATTAAGACTGTAGTTGGAGTAGAAAGGCCCATTCATTTGTCCAGGCTGTGAAATTGTTAACGTGCTCTTCAGGATGACGGGAGAAAAGATGTTTGGCAGAAAATGCTCCTACTTGGCATAGATGAGTCAGAGTGCTCAGGCACGTTTTCCGTTGGCAGGACCAAAGAGTAGCCTTTAACAGTGGTGAAGATCATGGGTCCTGAGTTTAAACACCTCTCATACACTTTGTAACCTTGGACAAATTACTGACATCAGTTAGTAACGAATTATTGGCTAGTAACATTAATAGGGGCATATATATTTTTTCTGTTTGTAGTAGGTATTAGGATTAATTTATTGAGATGTTCATACCTATACTTAAGTAAATGAAAAAAGTGGATGGTTCTGTTAAAGTGGATTTCTCATTGGAATTTGGTTTGTGTGAGCAATTCGATGGGCTGCACTTACTGGAGATATTCTTAATCTTTTCCTTTGTTGACCCTTTTCTGAAAGTCTGAAGAAAGTTTTGGCCCCTCTCCCTAGGAAAATACACGTGGGCACATATATGTTATGCCGGTCCTTTACCTTCAGGTTAAGAACTTTGATTAAATATATCTTTGGGATCAAAAGTCATTCTTTAAATTGTTGTTACTGTTATTTTTTTGGGAGGGGCTACATGTGGCTTGGAAAAAAAGGGTACAATTCTGGAGAGTGTTTACTTTCTTTAGCATGTTGTTAATTTTAATCTGTATATTTTTTCCAGTTACAGTTCCACACTTGTATATTACTATTCTGTTTCACTTTGGGGTTTTGTTGCATGTTGACTTACATATTTATCCACACTCACAATAGGAAATAAGTTTGTTTTGAGATTATGAATTGATCAAAGCATCATTTCAAATATCAAAAAGTAACTGGTGACTTTGGAAAAGAGATTTTTCTTATTTTGTCGGAGACCCATATTTTCTTTCCTTTTTTTTTTTTTTTTTAAGTTTATTTATTTTGAGAGAGACAGAGAGAGGGGGAGAGAGAATCCCAAGCATACTCTTCGCTGTCAGTGCAGAGCCCAGCCCGATGCCGGGCTAAATCTCACCAACTGAGAGATCATGACCTGAGCTGAAATCAGGAGTTGGACACTTAACCAACTGAGCCACCCAGGTGCCCCAGAGTCACATCTTTTCTGTTAAGCAGTCATGGAACAGTGTAAGACACAGAGTCCATTAGAAGATGCTATTCTCTTGGGGCACTTGTGTGACACAGTCAGTTAAGCATCGCCCTCTGGATTTCGGCTTAGGTCACAATCCCAGGGTTGTGAGATCTTGTCCCTGTGTCTGTCTCTTCACTAAGCTTGGAGTCTGCTTGGTCTTCTCTCTCTCCCTCTGCCCCTTCCTGGCACACGCACAGGTGCTTTCTCTCTCTCTCTCTCAAATTTAAAAAAAAAAAAGATGAAAAAGAGAAGATGCTCTTCTCACACCTGGTTTTTTCCCCTGCATGTTATTACTTGTTTTCTTTGTGGGATGCCCTCCTCTGCTCATCATTCAATTATTGTTACTCTCATAAGTTACTCTGCTTTCTTTTCCCTCTGTGTTCTTTTTTTTGGCCGAGTTCATCCTCAGGCTTCTGGTAGTTTTGGCTTCCACCATCTATATTTTATGAATGTCCTCTCAATTTTTATCCGTATCCTGGAACTCTTGAATTAGCTCTAAATTGTATAGCTAATTTTTGATATTTCTACGTAGATATCCCATAGGTATTCTAAACTCAGTCTCTTTGATATTAAACCATCACCTTTCCCCACCAAACCTGTCCTATTGAATGGTACCATATTTACCAAATTTTATAAGCCCAAAACTTTGGAATTCATTTAGGTTCTTCTTTGTTCTCATAGTCCACATACAATCTGTCACCTGGTCCAGTTTGTTTCACTTGATAAACATTTCTTAATTCTGTACTCTACATCTCTAGTTACCTATGTTCAAACCACTATCAAATAATAATATCATTATCATTTCAAGAGTTGATCTTCTGCCTTCAACCTTATTGGCCTCCAATTCTTGGGTTAGAGATGGATCTTTATAAATGTCAGATCTGATCACTTTAATCCTAGAGATCTTTTGTTTCCAGCCGACTTCTTTGTATGATATAAAGGTCCTTCTTGTAATGGTCTCTTTGACTTGGTCTTGTTTCATTTCTTACTTTGTCAGAACCCCCAGCCAATGCAGTCATTCTAAACCAGCATTGTCTAAAAGAAATATAATGTGAACCATATACAGGAGTTAACATTTTTTCAGGAGCCACAGTAAATACAAACTGTGAAATTTTAATAGTGTATCTTATTTAACCCAATAAATCCAAACTACTATTTTAACATATGATTAATATTTAATAATAATATTAAGGAGATACTTTATGTCCTTTTTTATGGGTTCAGTTTTCAAAATTCCATGTGTATTTTGCACTTACAGCATATCTCAATTCTGACTAGCTAGCTCAGTAGCCACTATATTGAACAGCACAATTGTATGCTATTTGCGGTTTGAGGATATGCCACACTTATCTCATGCCTTTTACTTTTGCACATGCTGCTTCCTCTTACTGAAATTGGGTCTTCTCTCACTGCTTTCTTTTATTAACCTCATCTACCATTACCCAACTCCCACCCTGCTCTCCCCACTCCCCAATACCCACAAATACACATACTTGTGCATAACCTCTGCTAATACCGAAAGATTTAAGTTAGGCCTATCTCCTCTGGAATTCTCCTCAAATTCCCTCTGTCCTCTAATATTAGTTGTTCCTTCTTTTTTTTTTTTTAATGTTTGTTTATTTATCTTGAGAGAGAGAGAGCTCCCATTAGCAGGGGGAGGAGCAGAGAGAATTCCAGGGAGGGTCTGTGCTGTGAGCACAGAGCCCAGAGCTTGGTGCAGGGCTCCATCTCACTAACCAAGAGATCATGACCTGAGCTGAAATCCAGAGATGGATGCTTAACTGACTGAACCACTCAGGCACACCTGTCCTCTAATCTTAGTTATAAATTTACTTAGCCTACTTTACTTTTCTGTGTCATTAGTACTCATACTCTTGCATTATCTTTTTCTTGTGTTGGAGTTTCTTAATAGTAGGCTATCAGTTGTATTTACTTAATTTTATATCTCCGTTCAGAGTTTTGTGGCTGGCATAGTAGGTGTTCAGTAAATGCCTTATGCATGAATGAATAAATATTCTGTGATGATTTCATTTGACCAACTAGTCTTTGGGAATGCATATTGCAGTTAAGATGCTTTAATTTGATCCACTGTTTCAAAATGCTGTTTAAATAAAGCTGATTATACCTTACATTTTAAGTGTACTATATACTGTGATCTGACCTAGAGTCTAGGAAACCATGCTTAAAATCTAAACGTAGTTTGATTTTAAAGCAAGAGTAGGTGTTGTGTGGGGTGCTTGGGTGGCTCAGTCGGTTAAGCATCCGACTTCAGCTTGGGCTCTGTGTCGACAGCTCAGAGCCTGGAGTTGCGTCACATTCTGTGTCTCCCTTTCTCTCCGTACCTCCCCCACTCACATTCTGTCTCTCTCAAAAATAAATTACCATTAAAAAAAGTAGGTGTGTAAATAAAGGTAGGATAAACAAATGCTTGGGGGATATCCTGGAATATACAGGTAGAAGAGTGGAAAAACTACTTGGTTTAATCTGTTTCTAATAATTTTTTCCCCGTCATAGGAGAGAAGCAGTTGCAGTTTTAAATGCAACAATATTGTTTTTATCTTTGTCTCATCTTCAGTTATTTCTATTCCTTTTTGAGGAGAGAGATCTCCTTATTTATATCTTTCTCGCTTAGTTATTTTTATTTTATTCATCTAGTTGCCTGTTGTGTGAGCTCTTTTGCTGGCAGCATAGGTAGCCAGACACCAATGTTCTATGCAAAGAAGCCTGAACAAAGGAAAATGACAGGAAATTAACAGTTCTTAGATTTTATATAGTTTTTTTCTTAAAACTAAAAACTTTTCTTAAAGTCACATGAATCAGATAATAATGATATTCCATATATAGTAGACTCTCTAGCTTAGGTCTACTTTTTGATTCTTTTGAAACTTCATATAAGGAGTCATTCTGGTACTAAACTGGTTTATAGTCACCTTTTTCTGCCCTTTTAGTGTGACCTGTACTATTTGGGACTTTTTTAGAAATAAGTTTATTTTTGGATGAAAAATGATGCGTTAGATTTGCTAGTTTTCTAACATTGCCATAGTAGCTCTCCTGGCCATTTTTAGAAAATAAACAATTCTTAGGAATTGAAATTAGGCAAGACTTGTAGTTTTTCTTTTTTGCTTTTATGTAGTTGCCCTTGTATAGATAGGGAAAGCAGATGAACAACTGTTAGTTAATTCATTCTTAATCACAAAGAATTAATTTAAATTAGCTGGAGATTTTTACATGGAATATAAATCTTCAATGTTCTCTTAAATCTAGGTAACTTTTCCCTTTCAAGAGAAAAGTTTGGATGTAAGATGTGAGGTTAAGAAGGAGTCCATGATCCTTAGATTTGCGACATAAAATTTAGTAGATAGAGGTGTCATTTAATGAAATTAGAAAAGTGGGAAAGAGTGTAGAAAGAGGACAAGTCATGATTTTGGTTTTGGGTATGTAAGTTTGAAATTATTTTTAGATATCCAGGTGGAGTTGTCAAATACATAGGGGGAGATGTGAATCTGGAAGTCAGAGTAAATGAAGTCTAGATGAGATCACCTAAGGAGAGAGTGTAGAGAAAGAGAAGAAGCCCAAGATGTGGTACCTTGGGTTTTCCAACATTTAGTGGCGAGGGGCAGATTTAACAAAAGAGACTGAGACATCCAGAGAGTTAGTAAGAAAACCAGGAAAGCAGTTGGCTATGGGAGCTAAGAAAGAGACGAGACTTTTAGGATAAAGGGAGATGGTTAGTTGTTTCAAATGCTGCAAGGTCAAGGATAAATAGGATGGAAAATTGGCTACTGGATTTAGCCAAGATGAAAGTCACTATCTGTTTTGACAAAAGCTATTTCAGTGAAATGGTGGGGATGAAAACCTGACTAGTGTGGATTCAGATTCTGGTTGGGTAAATGGAGATAGCATTCTAGATTCTAGATTATTCGTCCAAAGAGATTTACTGGAAAGTTAGAGTAGAGCAATTGCATCATAGATGCATTAGAATGTGCTTTATTAGAGCCGCTGTTGATAGGAATGGTCCTATACAAAGGGTAGAGTAGCAGGGGCAGGATCCTTGAGATAGAGAACTATGGGAAGGGAGATAGGTGAAAGGCTTAGCTCTGAAAAGGAGCAGAAATGCATTTTTAGTTTTAGTGGGAGGGCAACGATATGGGATAGATACTGATGGAGATGACTTCAAAGATGAGGTAGTTCTCATCTGATTGTACCGAATGGATTACTCCACTGAGAGAAAACTGTACAGTCATACCTCGTTTTATTGCACGTTGGTTTACTGTGCTTTGCATATACTGCTTTTTTTTTTTTTTTAACAATTTAAAGATTTTTGACAACCCTGCATTGAGTAAGTCTATTGGCCCCATTGTTCCAATATTATTTGCTCACTCTCTGTCCATGTCACATTTTCTTAATTCTCACGGTATTTCAGATTTTTTTGTTTTTACTGTATTTCGTGTTTTTTTTTTTTACCGTATTTGTTATAATGATCTCTGATTAGTTATCTTTTTCTTTTAACATTTATTTTTGAGAGAGAGTGAGAGAGAGAGACAGAGCGTGAGTGGGGGACGGTCAGAGAGAGAGGGAGACACAGAATCAGAAGCAGTCTCCAGGCTCTGAGCAAATGGTCAGCACAGAGCCTGATGTGGGGCTCAAACCTACAAACCGCCAGATCATGACCTGAGCTGAAGTCAGCTGCTTAACCGACTGAGCCACCCAGGCGTCCCTCTGATTAGTTACCCTTGATGTTACTACTGTTAATTGTTTTGGGGTGCCATGAACTGCATCCACGTAAGACTGTGGGCTTAAATGGTTAATGTGTGTATTCTGACTGCTCCACCAACCAGCCATTTCCCCATCTTTCTTTCTCTATACGTGGGCCTTTCTATTCCCTGAGACACAACAAGATTGAAATAGTCTAGTTAATAACTCTATAATGGCCTGTAAGTGTTCAAGTGAAAAGAAGAGTCAGACGTCGCTCGCATTAAATCAAAAGCTAGAAGTAATTTAAGCTTAATGAGGAAGGTATGTCAAAAGCCAAGATAGGCCAAAAGATAGCTCTCATGCATTAAGCAACCAAGTTGCAAATGCAAAGAAAAAGTTCTTTAGGGAAATCAAAAGTGCTACTGCAGTGAACACATAAATGACAAGAAAGTGAAACAGCCTATTGCTGATATGGAGAAAGTTTTGGTGGTCTAGATAAAAGATCAAATCAGCTGTAACAATCTCATAAGCCAAAACCTATTCCAGAGTAAAGCCCTAACTCTCTTCAGTTTTGTGAAGGCTGAGAGAGTTGAGAAAGTTGCAAAAAAAAAAAAAAAGGTTTGAAGCTACAAGAAGTTGACTCCTGAGGTTTAAGGAAAGAGGCCATCTCCCTAACATCAACTGCAAGGTAAGCGCTGATGTAGAAGCTATAGCAAGTTATCCAGCAGATCTAAGATAGTAAAGATAGTGGCTTTCCTAAACAACAGATTTTCAGTGTAGATAAAACATCCTTCTATAGGAAGAAGATGCCATCTAGCACTTTTATAGCTAGGAAGGAGAAGTCAGTGCCTGTCTTCAAAGCTTTAGAGGATTCTCTTGGTACTGGCTAATGCAATTAATGACACTAAGTCAAACCAGTGTTTATTTACCATTCTAAAAATTCTAGAGCCCTTAAGCATTATGCTAAATCTACTCTGCCTGTGCTCTATAAATGGAACAAGAAAGCCTTGATGACAGATATCTGTTTACAACATGGTTTACTGAATATTTTAAGCCTACCATTGAAGCCTACTGCTCAAGAAAGAAGACTCCTTTCGAAATATTACTGCTCATTGACAATACACCTGGTCACCCAAGAGCTCTGATAGGGATAGACAGATTCATGTTGTTTTCATGCCTGCTAATACAGTATCCATTCTGTCCCATGGCTCAAGGAATAATTTTGACACTCAGATCTTATTTAAAAAATATATATTGTAAGACTGTAGCTGCCATGAATTGTGATTCCTCTGACAGATCTGGGCAAAGTACATGGAAAACCTGGAAAGGATTCACTATTCTAGATGCTGTGAAGAAAATTTATTTGTGGTCTATATACTAACAGTAATGGAAGTTTGAAACAAGTTGATTGCAACTGTCATGAATGACTTCAAGGGGTTCAAGAATTCATTGGAGGAAGTCATTGCAGATGTGGTGGAAATAGCAAGAGAACTGGAATTAGAAGTGGAGCCTGAAGATGTGACTGCATTACTGAAATCTCATGATCAAACTTGAACAGAAGAGGAGTTGCTTCTTATGGATGAACAATGAATGGTTTCTTGAGATGGAATCTCCTCCTGGTAAAGATGTTGTAAAGATTGTTGAAATGACAACAGAGGATTTAGAATATTATATAAACTTAGTTGACAAAGCAGCGGCAGGGTTTGAGAGGATTAACCGCAGTTTTGAAAGAAGTTCTGTGAGTAAAATGCTGTCAGACAGCATTGTATGCTACAGAAAAATCATTCATGAAGGAAAGAGTCAACCAGTGAGACAAACTTTATTGTCTTATTTTAAGAAATCATCACAGCTACCCAACCCTTCAGCAGCTACCACCCTGATCAGTCAGCATGCATCCATATTATGGCCCGACTCTCCACCAGCAAAAAGATTATGGCTCCCTGAGAGTTCTGATGATAATTAGCATTTTTTACCAATGAAGTATTTTTAAATTAAGGTATGTACATTTTTAAAAGACATAATGTTCTTGCAGTATAGTTTAAACATTTATATGCATCAGGAAACCAAAATAATTCACTTGTCTATTTTTGTTGCAGTCTTCACTTTATTGAAATATTCTTTTTTTGTGGTGGTCTGAAACTAAACCTGCAGTATCTCTGAGGTGTGCTTGTGGTTCATTTCAAGGCTTATTATCTTAACTCTGTGACCTTAGATAAGTAACCCAGTTTGTTTTTCTGGGTGCTAGTTTTCTTAATCTATTCAAAGAAAGGAGTAATTCCCCAGGTTTCCTTCCAGTGCTAAGTTGGTATGTAATCTCATTTTGCTAGAATATTTATTTTTATTTGCTTATCCCTTTTTTTTTTTTTTTTACTGAAGTACAAGTGACATACTGTGTCATACAATATAGCAACTCTGTAGGTTATGCTATGCTTACTACAAGAGAAGTTACTCTTGGTCACCATACAATGCCGTGACAATACCATTGACTAGATTTTGTATGCTGTACCTTTCAATCCCATGACTTACTCATTCCATAACTGGAATCCTGTACCTCCCATTCCCCTTTACCCATTTTGCCCATCCCAGACTTACTACCCCAGCTCCAGTAACCACCGGTTTATGGGTCTCTTTTTGCTTTTTTTTTTTTTAATGTTTTATTTATTTTTGATACAGAGAGAGACAGAGCATGAGAGGGGGAGGGGCAGAGAGAGAAGGAGACACAGAACCGAAAGCAGGCTCCAGGCTCTGAGCCGGCTGTCAGCACAGAGCCCGACGCGGGGCTCGGACCCACAAGCGTGAGATCTGACCTGAGCCGAAGTTGGAGGCCCAACCGACTGAGCCACCCAGGCGCCCCTCTTTTTGCTTTTTAAAAAATTGTTCATTTGTTTTGTTTTTCAGATTCCACATATAAGTGAAATCATATGGTATTTGTCTTTCTTTAATTGATTTATTTCACTTAGCATAGCATCTATGTTGTCAGAAATGGCAAGATCTCATTCTTTTTTATGGCTGGGTAATACTTCATTTTATATATAACACAACTTCTTTATCCATTTGTCTATGGATGGACACGGGTTGTTTCCATATCTTGGCTATTGTAAATAATGCTGCAATTAATGTAAGGGTGCATATATGTTTTTAAATGAGTGTTTTTGTTTTCTTTTGGTGAATACCCAGTCGTGGAATATCTGGATTATATGGTATTTCTATTTTTAATTTTTGAAGACTCCCCATACTGTTTTCCTCAGTGGCTGCACTAGTTTACATTTCCGCCAATAGTGCATGAGGGTTCTCTTTCTCCACATCTTCTCCAGCACTTGTAATTTTTTCTTTTTTGATACTAGCCATTCTGACTGGTGTGAGGTTGATACCTTATTGTGGTTTTAATTTGCATTTCCCTGATGAGTAGTGATATTGAGCAACTTTTCTTGTGTCCATTGGCTATCTGTATGTCTTCACTGGAAAAATCTCTATTCATGTTCTCTGCCTGTTTTTTAGTTGTTCACTTTTGGGTGTTGAGTTGTATAAGTTCTTTATATATTTTGGATATTAGCCTCTTAACAGGTGTACGAGGTTGCCTTTTGGTTTCCTCTGCTGTGCAAAGAAGTTTTTATCTTGATGGAGTCCAGTAGTTTACTTCTGCTTTTGTTTCCCTTTCCTGAGGAGAAATATTTAAAAATGTTGCTATGGTCTGTATCAGAGAGATTACTGCCTATGTTTTCTTCTAGGAGTTTTATGGTTTCAGGTCTCACATTTAGGTCTTTATTATGAATTTATTTTTGTGTACAGTTTAAGAAAGTGGTCTAGTTTCATTCTTTTGCACGTATCTGGTCAGTTTTCTCAGCATCATTTTTTTGAAGAGGCTGTCTTTCCCATTGTATATTCTTAACTTCTTTGTCAGATGAATTTACCATACAAGCATGGGTTTATTTCTGGGCTCTCTATATTGTTCCATTGATTTGTGTCTATTTTTGTGCCGGTACCGTCAGCTTTTGTGATACCTCCAGCTTTTTCCTTACTTCTCAAAATTGCTTTGGCTGTTTGAGGTCTTTGTAGTTCTTTACAAATTTTAGAATTATTTGCTCTAGTTTTGTAAAAAAAAACAACAACAACAACAACTATATACTGTTGGGTATTTTGATAGGGATTGCATTGAATCTGTACATTGCTATGAGTAGTATAGACATTTTAACAATATTAATTCTTCCAGCCTATGAGCATGGTATATTTTTCCATTTGCTTTTGTCATCTTCAACTTCTTTCATTAGTGTTTTATAGTTTTTTTTAAAAAAGTTTATTTATTTTGAGAGAGAGAGTG
Organism: Suricata suricatta; assembly: GCF_006229205.1. NCBI lineage: Eukaryota > Metazoa > Chordata > Mammalia > Carnivora > Herpestidae > Suricata > Suricata suricatta. The sequence continues at coordinate 68,577,899 of NC_043706.1, read as the reverse complement.
AGAGAGAGAGAGACTGGGATTCACAGTGTATCATCTCAGTAAAGCAAGAACAGAATAAAATTATGTCAAAATATTTGAGAGGTAACTATAGCAAAGAATCATATAGAAAAATTACTTGAAAAATCAGAACAAGAAAGAGTTATTGGAAATTAAAGTGTTTATACAAATTAAAAACAAAAACCAAAACAACTCTGGATAATTAAAAAGTTGAGTAAATATATTTGAAAATAGAAAAACAGAGAGAAGATCTGTTATTTAGGCAGTAGAGGTTTCAAAAAGAGTAAACAGGAAAGTCAATTATCAGAAAAGTAACATAAGAACATTTCTAGTGCCTTAAGATGTTAGTTTCAATATTAAAAGGAAGAGGGAGATAAAGGGGCAACACAGTCAATGGAAAAAAAAAAACCCCACACCTAGGCACGATGTGGAATTGCAGTATAAAAGGAGGAAAAATCCTAGAAACTCCTAAGGAGGGGGGAGAAAAAGGTAATCTATAAAGGAATGAGAATCAGATGAGCATAACTAGAATGTATACTCCATAATGGCAGAGATTATTGTTGTTGTTGTTTTCATTATGGTTACATGGTGAGAGCTCAAAAGAAATACATGTTGAATAAAGAATGACTATACTGTATAGCAAGAACCTCTTGAGGGTTTACAAGACAGTGGAGCAGTGTCTTTAAAGTTCTGAGAGAAATGACTTAAATTAGAATGCAGAACCTATGAAACATATCAAATTGGCAAAATAAAGACATCCTTAGGCATATAAGGACTCAGAACATTTACCTCTTAACCTATCTATATATCCTTTCTGTCGAAGTTATTTGAGGATATAGAGCAGTAAAATGATGATCAAAACTAATAAAAGATGTTGACATGAGCTACTAGAAATGGTGGGTTAACTCAGAAGTACTATAGAAGTGATTCCAGAATAATAGTGGTATAACAGAGCTACAAAGTAATTGTTTAAATTAGAATAGGAAATAATTGATCCCCAAGGAAAATGTCTTTAAGAGGAAGAATGGAATGGATTCAGCCTGCAGATAGAATGAGTAGGAAGCTGGGCAAATATTAGTGATACAGGAAGGTGGTTTTTTCCTTTCAGTAGGAAAAAAGGACAACTAGGAATTCTAAGGAAAAAAAAACCTTGCCTAACCCAACAAGTCATTGCATGTTGCAGACATTTAAAATGAGTCACATTTAAATCACAAGTTAAATCCTCATCTTTTATAGTCTCAAGTTGTTAATTCAAGAAATAGCATGAACATGAAAGTATAAGCCACTAAAATAGTTACCCCAGGGAGAGGGACTTGAATAATGGGTCAGTGGATATTCCCTTTTTTAAAAATTATATGCATATATTTGAGGTGGGATGGGGGAGAGTGAGTGTTGGTGCAAAGGAGGTGAGTGACAGGTAATGTTTTGTGGGTTCTACCTTTTGCAATGAGAAGTTAGGTGGCACCTCTGATTAAGATGGGACAGTTCAGAGAGAGTTACTCCTGCTCTATGCATATAAGCACATAATCCCCATCTAAACCATATAATCAGCTTTTAATTATATTATTGGAATTACAAAAGTCTTTGACAAGGAATATCAATCAGAACTTACTGAATATCTTGTATGTTTAAATTGTAAATAGTTGATTTTTACTGAGTGCTTGTTGTGTCATAGTTATTGAGTTATCCCATTTAACTGTCATAACAATTTTCTAAGGAAGTTACTATTATTATTCTCTTTAAAGATGAGATCATTGAGATTCAGTAAGCCAAGCACCAGTATATGCAGCTTTAAAAACTTAATTAAAATTCAACAAAATTACAAAATTCTTCAGTCACATTTACCACATTTTAGGGTGCTCAATAGCCATATATGGCTAGCTACCATGCTGGACAACACAGATTATAGAGCATTTCCATTCTTGCTGGAAGTTTTATTGGATAGCCTTGCCTTATAGAACCCTTCCCCCCCCCCATTGTTTATCTTTTTCCTTTTTAAAAATATAAAGCATTATGTATGCAAATTTGTAATGACTCTTTGATAAAGAAAGGCTGTACGTGATTGGTTCATATTCCTGTGCTTAATATATGTGGAGGTCACTCCAGGCTGCAGAAAATACACAGAGGTAGTCTTCATTCCCTTAGTAGCTTCATAGCACTGTACTTCCTGGTGTAGGTGTATGTAGCCAGTTCCTTATTGATGTTCCCTTGATTGTTTTAGTTCTCTGCCACTGGAATACTGCTGCGGTGAACAGTAGTAGTGCCGCCTTGTGCATATGGTTTTTTTCATCTAGTGCTAGAAGCACTATACGTGTAATAGTAATTTCATCAATGGGATATTTTTAAATATTAAAAAAGTAATCTAATTTTAGTAGAAAATATATAAAGAGAAACAATCATCTAAAATTTGTGTTGCTCAGACACTATTTTGGTATGTATGTATCCCTTATTTTTAACTTTTTATTTCAGTTCCTCAGGGAAGAATACTCCATACTTTCAGGGTTTTTTTTTTTTTTTCAGTGAATATGTGTAGTTGAAATCATATTGTATTCACTAGTTTGAATTTTTTCTTTACCATAGTAGTATAAACATTTTCTCTGGTAACACAAACTTTTTGTGTTTCTAATGACAGCATGATATTATACTGTATTGATTTTTACAGTATTCTTAGTTATCCTGCAATTGTTGGACATTTAGTTTGCTTCATTTTTAAAAAATTGTACTGCATAAACACTTGTGCATAACTTTCCCCCTATTTCTAGGATTATTTTCTTGTTACATAGGAATAGGTCAAAGATTAAAAACCTAATCAAAGTTTTAATACATCTTGACAACTTTTTTCTCCAGAAATCCTGTGGATCTTTTTGTTTAGTGTTTATTTATTTTGAGAGAGAGAGAGAGGGAAAGAGCGAGAGCAAGCGAACATGAGTTGGGGAGAGGCAGAGACAGAGAGAGAGAATCCTAAGCTGGCTCCATACTATCAGTTCAGAGCCCAGTGTGGGACTTGATTCCATGAACCATGAGATCATGGCCGGAGCTGAATTCAAGTTCAAGAATTGGATGCTCAACTGACTGAGCCACCCAGGTGCCCCCCTGTGGACCTTTTCTTGATAGGCATTGCAGCAGCATTGAGTGTTTCTTTGAAAAATCTTTGACAGTTAAGTTTAAAAATGGTAGCTGAAGTTAAATATATTTAAAAAACCAATTATTTAAGTAATCGCTACATACCAGCGTGGGGCTCAAACTCATGATCACTGAGGGCCACCCAGGCATGCCCCCCCCCATTTTCTTTGAGTGCATTGCCCACTATGGGTCTTTTTTTCTTTTATTAAGAATTTATTTATTTATTTATTTTTAATGTTTTATTTATTTTTGATACAGAGAGACACAGAGCATGAGAGGGGGAGGGGCAGAGAGAGAAGGAGACACAGAACCAGAAGCAGGCTCCAGGCTCTGAGCCGGCTGTCAGCACAGAGCCTGACGCGGGGCTCGAACCCACAAATGTGAGATCTGACCTGAGCCGAAGTCGGAGGCTTAACCGACTGAGCCACCCAGGCACCCCCCCACTATGGGTCTTAACATGTATTTGCCCATTTAATTTTTGACCTCATATTTTTCTTGTGGGGGTGGTATGAGTTATTTATTTATATGTTAAGGATGGTAACTATTTTTCTGTCATATTGAACCTGTTTTTTTATCAGGTGTTTTAATTTGGTTAATTTTTTACATTAGTTGTTCATTTTTATGTAGTTATTTTTGTTTGTTTCTAGTAGTAGGCTTACCTTTACCACTCCCTGTGTCCCCAGAAAAGAAAAAAATGGTGATTTGGTCATTAATCATCTGTCAAAAATCAGCTTTTGTGTTTATTATAAATCTTAAGATTCAGGGGAGTCAAATTCAGTTATCATTTATTCAGAAACAGTTATATATTAGGTACTTTATATGTTCTCTGTCCAAGCTACAACATTCTGCCTTTTCTCCAAAGACTATAAATAACAATGTGAAAATATAAATTGAATGATAGCCTCTTTTAAAAATGAGAAGCAGTACATTATTTGCTTTAAGTATCTTTTTTTGTAACAAACGTAAAACTTAATGAGTTTCCTTTCCCCTTCCTTAATTGTAGGAACAAATATGTATTGCAGAAATGAATATTATCTCCAGGATCTGAAGACTCTAAACGTTGCTCTTCAGACTTGTGATGGATATTTCTGGAGAAAGGAATCTGTGAAATTATGTGAATAGAGAACATTTTTCAAAAACCATGGGGGAAAGAGGAAGAAGTCCAGATAATGATCAAGAAAGTAAGGCAGACAAACATTATTACTCTAACTGTTCATCTGATTTTGAAACTACCCCACAGTCTTCTGGCCGGTCATCGCTGGTCAAGTCCTCTTCACCTAAGAGTATAAAGGGAAAAAATCCTAAAAGACAGATTTCGGATAGCCAAGTACATCACCAAGGTAAGCATTCTAAAAGAGTTCAAAGAAAACTCATTTTGAGTGTTTAGGGAAAGTTGTATGAATGAAACTCTTCTATAACTATATTGATATGTGTGTGGAAATGGGCTCATTTATACATATATATATATATAGTTTTATATATAGTTGTTGCTTATGGTGCTGTATATTATCCTTTGTTATAATCAAAATTGTACTATATACAGAAGAAAGAATCATAAATAAGCTTTCTCTTTTTGTTCGTCCTAAATAAATGTTTGTCTTGCTGTTTTTGAGGTACTATACAGGCAAAAAAAATCATAAAGTACTTGTATCTTTTTAAGTCTCCACTTTTAAAAAGCAGCAAAAGACATTGCTATAGAGTTCTTAAGGGGCATTTTTATAGATGGAGTAAAATTACTTCTTCTAGGTTACACAGTGCTTACTACAAAAGTTCAAATTAAATCTAGCAAGGGAATTTGGGACTTGGGACCACCATTTTGTTTTCTAGTAAATTGTGTTATGCATACAAGATTAATCACTAGAAATCATTTGTCTTATTAAAATGTTACTAGTCTGGAACTACGTATCAATACATATTTGACAAGGCAGTATTCTAGAAATCTCTTTATCTTAATAAATTTCTGGTCAAAAAACCTGTGATGTACTTAGTAACAAAATATGTAAGGACTACTTTAGAAAAATATACTACAGAATAATTAGCTAAGGCTTTCTTTAGTCAGTGTTTTATTTATTTATTTATTTTTTATTAATAGTTTATTACCAAGTTTAGATCACAAGGCAGGTAGGGGTAAAATTAGGAACCAAAAAGGAAAACAGGGACCAAGCCATGAAACACCTTGAATCCTATAATAATATATTGACTGTCTGTTTCTGTGAACAAGTAGCTGTCAAATAGATTTAAGCAGGGGTGTAATTAAATTTGACTTGATAAATTTTTACTTTGAAAAGTAACATTTGCTTTTTAAAAAATCTGCAAAGAATATATGTTATTTTTGAAAGTAACCCTTTCATGGACCCCTGATCTAACTTCCCAGGGATGGCCATACTTATAACAGTTGAATGCTTTTTCTTTCTCTTCCTTTCTTTCCTTTTCATTTTTTTCTTTCTTTTCTTTCTTTCTCCAGTACAGTGCTACAAGGTTTTTGGTCTTTCCCTCCAAACCTGTCATTGTGAGCCTCTTGTTTGATTTTGTGGCTGAAAGCATGATCTGATATTAAACTTTTGCTCTCTAATTAAGAACAAACAGACTTTAGGGTTGAATCTTAGAAAATGCCCATTTGCTTCTAAGAAATAGTTTACATACTTGGGGAATTACTTGTAGGAATACTTTAATTTTTTACTATGTTCTGAAAAGCAGTTTAGGAGGCCACCTAATTAAAGAGTCAGAAAATTTTAAACCTTACCTTATTTAAGAAGATAATTGAGAAAAAGCCATGAGAAACAGTTCCAGCATCACCCAGAAAAATCTCAGTTATTATCTTCAGTCTGACTTGTACTATTATCTGCTTTGTATTGCCTTCTGAATTAAAATCTGCGGTAATTCATCTACCTTAGATCGCTCAATAAGACCACATCAGTTACATTTAACACTTTAATGTTTCCTTAAACACTGAGTTGGTGTTAAATAGAATATGCTGTTTAAGTTGCAACTGCCAGTGTATAGTAAACTAAGGAAAGAACAAATGTAATTAAAACAGCATCTTGAATACTTCGATTTTTGGATTTGGATGTTTGTAGCATATTCTTCCTTTCTCTTTTTAATTATCAGCATATTTAATTACTGTTAAAAATGAAACTGTTCTATCAAAAGTTATATGCAAATTGATAAAATTTGATGATAGTTTGGGTTATACATGTTTGTATATTACATGTTACATATTTTTGTACTTCATATGGTATCAGTAATATAAATATCTTGAGTTTTTGTAGATCCATAATTCATCTTTACTACATTTTTTTTTACTGCATATTTTTTAAAGGAGTCATTTTTATCACCTGAAGGAAGAAAAAAGCAATATTTTTTCACCCTCTTTTTCATAGTGACTTTGCAAGGGGTAGATGAAGAGTGATATACATGACAGTCATCTTTTCTCTTCTCACTTGAATTAGCATTGTATTTCATCTTGATAGTTTTCAAAACGAAAATAAATAAATGGCACTTAGGAAATATTTTTGAATTTAGGTTAAGTGTCCTTTTTATAATCAGTTTTTTAGTTGTATGAATAGAATATGCTATAAATAAATGTTCCAATTTTTAGGATGTGAAAAAGCTGATTTTGGAAGCCCTTTCTGTCTAACTAAATAGCTGAAGTAAGGTATTAGAGGAAAATTCAATTGATTTTTACATAGGCTTTAACTTTTCAAATAAGTTTCTATTTATATGAAATCTTGTTTGCTGAGCAATATAATTTTATACATAATCATAAATTTGGAAGAATTAATAGTCTTTATGATATTTTTTATGTATAAAGTTTGTCATTCCAAGAATTGAGTATATATTCCATAATACTATATGGGTACCAAAACTGTTATTAACTCAGTATGTTGGGAAAGAAGGAAGATTGAAATGAGGGATGCCCCAATTTAAAATTGGAGCAGTGCTATTCAGGGGAAGTATAAGGCAAATCACAAATGTAAGCCACACATGTAATTATATATTGTCTGATAACTACATTAAGAAAGAAAAACAGGTAAAATTAATTTTAATAATATACTTTATTTAACCCAACATATACAAAATATTATCAATTTTTTTCTTTTTTTTGAGAGAGTGAATGTGCATGTGCACATGGGAGAGGGGCAGAGGGAGAGGGAGTGAGTCCTAAGCAGACTGCACGTTGTCATCACAGAGCCCAGCCCAGAGCCCAGCTGGATCTCATGAACACTGAGATCATGACCTCAGCCAAAATCAAGTTGGGTGCTTAACCGACTGAGCCACCAGTGTGCCCCCAAAATATTGCAGTTTCTAAATGTAATTATATAAAATACTATTTTTGGAAAATTATGCATTTTTTTTTAACTAAGTGTTCGCTGTGTGGATGTCTCAGTTTGGACTGCTCACATTTCAAATCTCTCAGCCTGATGTGGCTGGCGACTGCTATTATACTGGATAGTGTAGTTTAGAGTTGCAAGTAGGCTTTCCCTCATTTCTCGTTATTACCACTGCCTTTTGTGTATTCATACATTTATAGAACTGGAATCCCAAAACAGTACACGTACAAAACACATTCTTTAGAATTTTCTGTTTTTTAAATGAAACTTTGTAATGTAATATTACTTGTTACTGTTTACTTGTTTATATAATGGAATTAAGATATCCATGACTGGAGAGATGGGTAGGGAAAGGTTAAATTTTCTAGTTTTTCTTCCTTTCTTTTTTTTTTTTTTCCCATCTGGAATGCATTTCCTTCTTGAGAAAAAGCAGTCACCTTGGAGATTAAAGTTCATTATTCTCAACTGTGGCAGGCTTCCAGATGCCTCTTTTAAAGGGCAGGGGCTCTATATTGGGGCCTAAGTTTAATGAACTTTCAGTAAAAATAATGACATTCCAAATTTTTGGGAAATGTTATTTAATATGTACAGTTTAAGGATTTCATATGTGTATATTTTTTAGGGTGTAGTTTTTTGTTGTTGTCTTGTTCTCAAATTACATCAAATGTTTTTGAACCTTACACAAAAGAAAGCCCTGGAGCAAGCAGCATTTAAAATCCCATCTGTACTGTTCAGAATGTTTTTCATTTTCAATCACAGATAAATGGGATTAGGTTCTTATTACTGTCAGAGGATATTTGTGGAGAACTTCCTGTTTTATATGCATTCTTTGTTTAATCCTCACAACAACCTAGTTATATAGGTGGTGTTATTCTAATTCTATGGATGAGGAAGATAGACCTGCAGAGATTTAGCTGAATTGCCCAGGGAGTCTTAAGTGGTAAATCAGAGTTCCAAACCCAAGTCCTCTTGTTGTACAATATGTTGTATTCTTATTTCCCCAAATAAAGAAAAAGAGTTCTAGTTTATTTAGAGAAAATACACGTTTCCTCATTCTGAATTATAATCCCAAATATCTTGTCATAAATTACTAGAATATCACAATGTTTTGTCCAGTGTTTATTAAACACCATGCTAATAGGGATGATGCCCATGTTTGAATTCTGGCTTGCCAACTTTCTATAAAGTTGAAAATGGTAAGCCTGATACTGGCATTAAAAATTTTTTTTAATGTTTATTTATTTTTGAGAGAGAGAGAATGAGTGAGAGTGGGGGAGGGGCAGAGAGAGAGAGAGGGACACAGTGATGCTATCATTTTTTAAACCAATGTAAAATAATTCCCTATAAACTATTGGGATATCATTTTGATAAGTCAGAATATTCTTGACTTTTCTTAAAAGATTCTGAATGTTTCTTAATAAAAACATTATATTAAGACTTCTAAATAAAACCTGATATTTAAATTTTATAAGGTCATTTTTTGAGGAACAGTATAATTAAAGAATGTTATGGATCCACTTGTGTTAGAATGAATAATATTACATTGGTACAGTTCTCACTTTACATTATTACTGTTTCTTTTTTAGCCCCTAGGAAGCTAAGCCCTAAGGGTCCACCAAACAGAAAGGGAGTCCGAGTGGGATTTCGCTCCCAGAGCCTTAATAGGGAGCCACTTTGGAAAGATACTGATCTTGTTACAAAACGGGTTCTTTCTGCAAGACTGCTAAAAATCAATGAATTGCAGAATGAAGTAACTGAACTCCAGGTCAAGTTAGCTGAGCTGCTAAAAGAAAATAAGGCTTTGAAAAGGCTTCAATACAGACAGGAGAAAGCCCTGAATAAGTTTGAAGATACAGAAAATGAAATCTCACAACTTATTGCTCGTCATAACAATGAGATTACAGCACTCAAAGAACGCTTAAGAAAATCTCAAGAGAAAGAACGGGCAACTGAAAAAAGAGTGAAAGATACAGAAGAAGAACTATATAGGACAAAATCTTCCTTACAGAAACTGAAAAAGATCTCCGAAGCTAGACACCTACCTGAACGAGATGATTTGGCAAAGAAACTGGTTTCAGCAGAGTTAAAATTAGATGACACCGAGAGAAGAATTAAGGTAAAACTTATACAGCTTCTAATTGTGCTGTTTTATATTATTTTTCATTGGGTATTTAAGAGCATACTCTGTTAAGACTGCTAATTGAAATTCAGATTTGCTTAGAAATGAAAACTATTTTTTAAATATTTTTAAATTTATCTTTCTGAATAAGAGATTAGGAAAAAATTAAGATTGTACACTTAAGAGCAAGATACAAAAGATTGATATATTAATGGGCAGGTTAATGAATGAATGAGTGTTTAATTCCACGAATCTTAGTCATTTTGGGGATGTACTTTACTTGATTACCTGAATTGTTTCTCTAAAATTGAAAATAATGCACTAATAGCTGTAGTGTATAAAACTGACATTTGGGGCCATTGTGTAAGAAATGCCACAAGAAAAACACTTTGTTTTTAGTTCTTTGAACATTTATAAAAGACATTTTTGGTGGCAGAGCATATCTTTATTTCCCCAAATAGAAACTAACATGAGAGGTAGGTAGATGAATGTTGAGTTACTAGCATGAGAGTATAGCAGAAGTTTTATTTTTTTAATTTTCCTTTATTTATTTTTAGAGGGAGAGAAAGAGTGAGTAGGGGAGGGGCAGAGAGTGAGGGAGCATGAGTGGGAGAGGGGGAGGGGGAGGAGGAGAGAGAGAATCTGAAGCAGGCTCCATGCCCAGCTCTGAGTACATGCAGGCTAGATCTCAAGACATGAAATCATGACTTGAGATGAAATCAAGACTTAAATGTTTAACTGACTGAGCCACCCAAGCACCCAAAAAGGTATTTTTCTGGAGTTGCCTGGGTGGCCCAATCATGCCCAGCTCTTGATTTCGGCTCAGGTCATGATCTCACAATTTGTGGCATTGGGCCCCATGTTGAGCTCTGCACTGACAGAGTGGAGCCTGCTTGGGATTCTCTCTCTCTCTCTCTCTCTCTCTGTCTCTGTCTCTCTCTCTCTGCCCCTCCCCTGCTGGTATGCATGCATGCCTATATGTGCCCTCTCTCTGTTTTGAAATAAATACATAAACTTAAAAAGAAAGGTATTTTTCTTGTAACAAGTTGGAAAAAGTGTTTTCCCATGATTATTATACAGAGGATTCCTATTAGATGCTAACTCATACATATATATCATGTGCACATGATAAAATTACATAGAACTAAATGCATATACAATGTACATATGAATGTGTGTGTGTGTGTGTGTGTGTGTGTGTGCGTGCGTATGTGTATCAAACAGATGCCATAAGTCAGGGCTTATTAAAACTGATGAGTAATTTGGAAAGCCAACATAGAGGAAAAGTATAGAAATAGTGCCTGCTGTAAGAGGAAGGGCAAGACAGAACTATAAGTAAATTAGCTTCCGCAATGTATCCTATAGTATACCATGTTCAATGTAGCAATGCTACACAGAAGCAGTGACTTCCTAATACAGTGTACATCAGTGGTTAGAAAAAGTGTCTAACTTGTTTTGTAAAATTAGCAATCATTATCTTCTGCTTGAGTGCCCAGAAGATACCATACTGTGTAGGCTTCACCAGTGATCAACCCTAACTGCAGAGCAAACAAATGGAAACTCCTTTTTTTAAGGGCCACTTGAGAGGTGGGATGGGGGTAGGAGCTGAAAGCAATTACTATCACAAAAAACAAGAAATATTTTAATTATTTTTAAAGGGGAGAATAAAATGTGCCAAATCATGGATTTTGAAATTGAGAACCAAGAGTAGAGAATGCTAATAATGATAAAAAAACAAAAACTACCTCTGTGTATGTTCGTATGAAACTAGAGAGAACATGGTGTTACATTGTACACACATACATACACACAGATATACTGTGATTCTCTCTTATAACCAGTTATGAAGGAGATTTATAGAGTGTTGGGGAAAAGAGGAGAAAGAAGGAAGAGAGGAAAAACATGTCTATGGATTCTAAGTAGTAGAGGTTGATCATGTGGCTGCCCACTTTGGAGCATGAAAATCAATCATCTGTGATGATATCTTTGAAATACTTGTTAACTGCATAGGTTCCTCAATTTTTTTTTCTTACTGCATTTAAGTGTTTTTAACTTTTTATTATGAGATAATTATAGATTGATATGCAGTTGTATGAAAATTATATATAAAGATCCTATATACCCTTCATCCAATTTCCCCAGTGGTAACATACTGCATGACTACTATATAATATTGCAAGCAGGAACTTGGTTTATGATACAGTGATACAGTCCCTCAACCTCACTCAGGTTTCATTAGTTTTACATGAGTTCATTTGTATTTGTGTGTGTATGTGTTTAGTTCTCTGCAGTTATATCACATGTGTAGATTTATGTGATCACCCCCAGGATCAAGATGCAGACAGTTCTATCATAAGGATCCCGCATTACCAGCTTTTCTAGCCACAGCTGCTTTCTTGCCTTTCCCCCACTCTAACCTGTGGCTTCCACTAATCTGCTCACTATTTCTAGAATTTTGTTATTTTAAGAATGATATATAAGTGGAATCACGTATTTAAGCTTTTGAGATGAATAGATTTCATTTCTTTTCCCTAGAGCTCCTTCCAAATTGTTGTATATATCAGTAGTGTGTTCCTTTCTTATTCCTGAATAGTATTCTACAGTATGGACATACCACTGGGCGTTGTGGTATATCCCATTGGAGGACATTAGGGTTGTTTCCAGTTTTTAACTATTAACTAATAATGCTACTGTGATCATACAGGTTTTTGTGTGAACGTAGATTTTCATTTCTCTGGGATTTGTGCCTGAAAGTATACTTGATGGGTTGTATGATAAATGCATTTTTGGTTTTGTAAGAAACACCACTCTCTTTTAGAGTGGCAGTATTATTTTACATTTCTGTTAGCAGTGTATATGTGATCCAGTTTCTCCACATCCTTGCCACCATTTGATGTTCTCACTCTTATATTGTAGCCATTCCAATAGGAATGTTTCGTGGTTTTAACTTGTATTATTCCTGATGGCTAATGGAGTACAGCTTTTCATGTGTTTATTTGCCATCTGTAGGTTCTATTCATGTTGTTCATTTTTTGCCTATTTTTAAATTGGAGTGTTGGTGCATTTACTATTGGTTTTTGAATCTTTACATATTCGAGGTAATTTAAGTCCTTGGTCAGATACGTGGCTTGCCGGCATTTCCTCCCAGGCCGTAGGTTATCTTTTCATTCTCTTTACAGGGTCTTTCAGAGGTAAGGTTTTACATTTTAATGTAATCTAGTTTATCAGATTTTTCTTTTATGGATTGTGCTTTGGTGTCAAGTGTAAGAATTCCTTACCTATTTCTATCACCCTTGGCCTGTAGTTTCAGAGATTATTACTGTGTTTTTATCCAAGAGTTTTATGGTTTTATGTTTTACTTTCTTTTTTTTAAATTTTTAACTTTTTTTGGAGTTCATTTATTTTGAGAGAGAAAATGAATGGGGTAGGGACAGAGAGAGAGGGAGAGAATCCTAAGCAGTCTCTGTGCTGCCAGCACAGAGCCCAGTGTGGGGCTCAAACTCACAAACAGTGAAATCATGACCTGAGCCAAGATCAGGAGTCAGATGTTTAACTGGCTGAGCCATCCAGGCACCCCTATGTTTTACCTTCAAGTTCATTTTGAGTTAAATTTTGTATTTTTTATTTTATGGTTTTGGTTGAGATTTTTTTTTGTCTGTGGTACCCAGTTACTCCAGTACCGTTTGTTGAAAAGACTATCCTTCTTGCTTTTAATCTGGCATCTTTGTCAAAAACCAGTTGGGATATTTTTGTGGGTCTATTTCTGGATTCTGTAGTCTGTTCTGTTGATCTTTTTATGTGTATGTTCCTCTGCCAATGTCACACTTCTCCATTATAGGTGACATAGTATAACATCAGGTAGAGTGCTTCCTCTCATGTTATGCTTTATTTTATAAAGTTTGGCTATTTTAACTATTCCAGGTCCTCTGCCTTTCCACATAAACTTTAGAATAAGCTTGTTTTTGACTACAAATACCTTCTTGGGATTTTAATGGGAAATGTATTAAACATGCATCAATGTGTAGAATTGATATGTGGAGCCTTCCTACTCTTGAACGTAGGATATTCATTTAATTTCATCATTGTTATAACCAGAATAAAGATCCATACAGGTTTTGTTAGATTATACCTAAATATTTCTTTTCTTTAGGGCAATTGTAAATACTCTCAGTTCTTTCTAGATGAGGAAATTATGTATGGAGTTTTATTTTCAAATTTCAAAGCTTATTTTCTTGTAATAATTATTTTCACAAGGAGTTATGTATGTTTTATGCACATAAAGAAAGAACTTGGTTTTAGAAGCATACTTCCAAATATTAGAAGTGTTGAGTTAATTAGCTGTAAGCCCCAAAGTTTGGTTGGGAGATATTAACTATTTCATTTCTGTGGTGTTTGAAGTTATATTGAAAATGACATTTAGTATATAATTATGAACCTCCTGCTCTCAAATTAGTCTTACTTCGGCTGTCATACCATACTGGCACTTTTTTTTTTCATTTAAAAACAAAATTAAATCCAAGTTAGTTAACATATAGTGTAATAATGACTTCAGGAATAAAATTTAGTGATTCATCACTTACATATAACACTCAGTTCTCCTCTCAGCAAGTGCCCTCCTTAATGCCTATCGCCCATTTAACGCATCCCCCTGCCAAACACCCTGTCAGCAACGCTCAGTTTGTTCTCTGAATATAAGATTCTCTTATGGTTTGCCTCCCTTTCTGTTTTTATTTTATTTTATTTTCCTTCCCTTCCCCTATTTCCTTCTCCCCCTTCCATTTGTTGATTTCTCAAATTCCATGTATGAATATCATAAGATATGTTTTTCCTCTGACTTATTTTACTTAGCATAGTGCCATTTAATTCCATCCACATTGTTGCAAATGGCAAGATTTCATTCTTTTTCATGGCAGAGTTGTATTCCATTTCATCTTCTTTATCCATTCATCAGTCGATGGATGTTTGGGCCCTTTCCATACTTTGGCTATTGTTGATGGCACTGCTATAAACATTGGGGCACATGTGCCCCTTCGAGTCAGCAGTGTTGTATCCTTTGGATAAATACCTAGTAGTGCAATTGTGGGCTTGTAGAATAGTTCTACTTTTAATTTTTTGAGGAATCTCCATACTGTTTTCCAGAGTAGCTGCACTAGTTTGCATTCCCACCATCAGTGCAAAAGGGTTCCTCTTTCTCCACATCTTTGCCAACATCTGTTGTTACTGGAGTTGTTAGTTTTAGTGATTCTCACAGGTACGAGGTGGTGTCTCATTGTGATTTTGATTTTATTTCCCTGATGATGAGTGATGTTGAGCATCTTTTCATGTGTCTTTTAGACATTACTGTTCTTTGGGGGTTGAGTTTGATAAGTTCTTTATAGATTTTGGATACTAACCCTTTATTTGATATGTAATTTGCAAATATCTTCCCCCATTCCATCAATTGCCTTTTAGTTTTGCTAATTGTTTCCTTTGCCCTGTAGAAGCTTATCTTGAGGTCCCAATAATTCATTTTTGCTTTTGTTTCCTTTCTCTCTGGAGACATGTCGAGTAAGAAGTTGCTGCAGCTGAGGTCAAAGAAGTTGTTGCATGTTTTCTCCTTTAGGATTTTGATGGCTTCCTGTCTTAGTTTAGATCTTTCATCCATTTTGAGTTAATTTTTGTGTCTGGTGTGAGAAAGTGGCCCAGGTTCATTTTTCTGCATGTTGCTGTCCAGTTTTCCCAACCATTTGCTGAAGAGACTGTCTTTTTTCCATTGGATTTTATTTCCTGCTTTGTCAAAAATCAGTTGGCCATACATCTGTGGGTCCATTTCTGGGCTGTCTACTCTGTTCCATTGATATATGTGTCTGTTTTTGTGCCAGTACCATACTGTCTTAAGTCAGGAATTGTGATGCCTCCACCTTTGGATTTCTTTTTTAACATTACTTTGGTTATTTGGGGTCTTTTCTGGTTCTATACAAATTTTAGGATTGTTTCAGCTCTGTGAAGAATTGTGGTGTTATTTTGATAAGGATAGCATTGAAAATGTAGATTGTTTTGGGTATAGTATTGACATTTTAACAGTATTTCTTCTTCCAGTCCATGAGCATGGAGTGTTTTTCCATTTCTTTGCATCTTCTTCAGTTTCTTTCATAAGCTTTTTATAGTTTTCAGTATATAGATCTCCAACCTCTTTGGTTAGGTTATTCCTAGGTATTTTTTGGGTTTTAATCAATTGTAGATGGGATCAATTCCTTGACTTCTCTTTCTGTTGCTTCAATATTGATGTATAGAAATGCAACCAATTTCTGTATATTGATTTTATATCCTGCAACTTGGCTGAATTCATGGTTCAGTTCTAGCAGGTTTTTGGTGGAGTCTTTTGGCTTTTCCACATAGAATATCATGTCTGTGAAGAGTGAAAGTTTGACTTCCTCCTTGCTGATTTGGATGCTTTTTATTTTTGTTGCCTGGTTACTGAAGCTAGACTTCCAACACTGTTGAATAGTACTGGTTACTGAGGCTAGACTTCCAACACGGTTGAATAATAGTGGTGAGCGTGGACACCCCCGTCGTGTTCCTGACCTTAGGGGGAAAGCTCTCATCCTGATTGAGGATGATATTAGCTATGGTCTTTTGTGTATGGTCTTTATGATCATGAGGTATATTCCTTCTATCCCTACTTTCTTGAGGGTTTTTTTTATCAAAAAAGGATACTATAATTTGTTAAATGCTTTGTCTGCATCTATTGAGAGGATCATGTGGTTGTTATTTTTTCTTTTATTAAAAAGATATATCACATTGATTGATTTACAGATATTAAACCAGCCCTGCATTCCAGGAATAAATTCCACTTGGTTGTGGTGAATAATTCTTTTCATGTATTGT
This sequence comes from Suricata suricatta, assembly GCF_006229205.1. Lineage (NCBI taxonomy): Eukaryota > Metazoa > Chordata > Mammalia > Carnivora > Herpestidae > Suricata > Suricata suricatta. The sequence continues at coordinate 68,561,462 of NC_043706.1, read as the reverse complement.
TGGATCCAGTTTGCTGTTGTCTTGTTGAGAATATTTGCATCCATGTTCATCAGGGAGATAGGTCTGTACTTCTCCTTTTTAGTGGAGTCTTTGTCTGGCTTTGGAATCAAGGTAGTGCTGGTCTTGTAGAATGAGTTTGGAAGGTTTTTTTTCATTTCTATTTTTTTGGAAGAGCTTTAAAATAGGTGTTAACTCTTCTTTAAATGTTTGGTGGAATTCCCCTGGAAAGCCATTCGACCCTGGACTCTAGTTTGTTATGAGATTTTTAATTACTAATTCAATTTCTTTACTGGTTATGGGTCTGCTCATATTTTCTATTTCTTCCTGTTTCATTTTTGGTAGTTTACATGTTTCTAGAAATTTGTCCATTTCTTCCAGATTGCCCAATTTGTTGGCATATTATTGCTCATAATATTCTTTTATTACTGTTTTTTTATTTCTCTGGTGTTGGTTGCAATCTCTCCTCTTTCATTTGTGATTTTATTTATTTGGGTTCTTTTTCTTTTGATCAGTCTGGTTAGGGGCTTATCAATTTTAATTCTTTCAAAGAACCAGATTTCATTGATCTGTCTACTGTTTTGTTTTTTTCTTTATTTCAGTATCATTGATTTCTGCTCTAATCTTTATTATTTTCCTTCTTTTGCTGGCTTTGGGCTTTGCTTTCTTTTCCAACTTTTTTAGGTGTAAGGTTAGGTTCTAGATTTGAGACCTTTCTTCCTTCTTTAGGAAGGCTTGGATTGCTATATACTTCCCTCTTATGAGTGCCTTTGCAGAGGTTTTAGACTGTCATGTTTTCATTTTCATTGACTTCCATGTACTTTTTTATTTTCTCCTTAATTTCTAGGTTAACCTATTCATTCTTTAGTAGGATGTATTTTAATCTCTAAGTATTGGCAGCCTTTCCAAATTTTTTCTTGTGGTTGATTTCAAGTTTCATAGTGTTGTGGTCTGAAAATATGCCAGGTATGATCTTGATCTTTTTGTACTTATTGAGGGCTGACTTGTGAGCCAGTATGTGATCTATTGTGGAGAATGTTCAGTGCACCTGAGAAGAATGTGTATTCTACTTTAGTAGGAAATGTTCTGAATATATCTGTTAAGTTTATCTGGTCCAGTGTGTCATTCAAAGTCATTGTTTCCTTGTTGATTTTTTGCTTAGATGATCTGTCCATTGCTGTATGTGAGATGCTGAAGTTTTCTACTGGTATGGTATTATTATCAATGAGTTTCTTTATGTTTGTGATTAATTGATTTATATATTTGGGTGCTTTCAGATTGGGGTCATAAATATTTATAGTTGTTAGATCCTCTTGGTGTATAGACCCCTTAATTATGATATAATGCCCATCTTCATCTCTTGTTACAGTCTTTATTTTAAAATCTAGTTTGTCTAAGTATGGTCACTCCAGCCTGATGACCATCAACATGATAAGTATTTCTCCACTTTCAATCTGCAGGTGTCTTTAGGTCTAGAATGAGTCTCTTGTAAGCAGCATATAGATGGTCTTGTTTTCTTAACCATTCTGACAACCTATGTCTTTTGATTGGAGCATTTAGAACATTTACATTTAGAGTGAGTACTGACATACTAGCTCTTTTCTAAATGGAGGAGTCTCAGCAGCCCATCTGAAGGAAATTCTCTACTTTTTAGTTTACCTTGTCATACTTCCTAAAGCCTGTGGCCCAATTTGTAATTATACCTTTAATAATCTCAGTGATCAATCCAGAATTCAAAATCTTTACTATTGACATCCTTAATTTGGTGTGAAATTTAGCTTTTGTTTTTGTGCCTCATAAATGTATTCCTATTTTATTACTTTATCCAACACCAAGTTAATCTTTTTTCTTCATACTCAGTAGGTTACAGTCAGTACCACTAATTGGATAAAGTAGACATCTAGGAGCTCAATTGTGGTATTTCATTTTGCACATTAACTAAAACTCAGGAAATTCCCAAGTATCCCTTGAAATTGCAGAGAAATAGTGCTGTCTTTAAGTTCTGTGCTACTGTTTCTTAAGAATGGCTGTGTGGTGTTTTTTGTTTAATTTGGCATAGCTTTTTCTTTTACGTTCCTTAAGCTGGAACTTGTGGCAGGGAGGTTTGTTTATTTGTTGATTGATTGTCTCATTTCAGGAAGGATTTCAGGCCACAACTCTTACTCCCTTTTGAGTTACATTTTCTTTTTAGGGGGTGGGTCAAAAAGCATTTTTCAAGTTGCCTATAAATAATTTAGCTGTGAAAAAATGTCCCTCTATCATCCTCTACGTTGGGTACAGGCTTATTTTGTTATTTGATGTAACTGAGAGAATGCACAGAGTCTCCATGATTTGAGATCACAGTAGTTTAGAAGTGGATACATGTCTAGGGAGACAAACAACAAAAGGTAGAAATGGAGACAACCACCCATGACAACTGTTTTTCCCTTGTGTGATATGGTCTGCCCCAAACTGGACCGTATACCAGGAATGAAGAACTGCTTGAAATTTGTTTAATTCAGTACAATGGGGCAGACTGCTAAATAAGACTACATATTTATTTCTTCATTTATGGTTGGCTCTATACCATCATTTTGGCCTTAATTTCAAAGAATTTACTGAATAGAGTTGTGTCAGTAGTAGCCCCATTTTAATATATTTATATACTTAAATATTAAGTTATATATGTTATTTAATAAATAAATTGCAAGAAACTATAAATAAGCTGCAAAAAATGTAAAAGTGTGCTTTTATAGCAGAGAAACATTTTTAGTTATATAATGTAGTGATTCCCAGTTTGTAGTCTGAAGACCTATTTATATGTTTAAACATTACAGACCCCCCTTCTCCAGGAGCTTTTGTTTGTGTGGGTATAGCTACTGATATTTACCATATCATAAATGAAAACAGTACATTTAATAATATTTCTTAATTTACTTAAAAATAGTAATAACTCACTACATGTTATAAGATTTTTAATGAAAACTATTTTCTAAACAAAAGCTTGGAGAAGAGTGGCATCATTTTATGTATTTGCCATTTTCTTCAATGTCAGGCTTAATAGAGGACACCTGAGTACTTAGAGCTGCTTCTACAGTCAGTTGCTGTATGCTTTTATGGTTGATAAATATTTAAAGAATGCAGCCTCACACAGATGTCTATAGAAGTTAGAAAATGGAAGAACATTTTAAAAGCCTTTTCAGATAGCTAGATAGGCTTCTTTGATACTACATCAAAACTTTGTAAGTGGTGTTTCTTACAGGTTTGTTGCAGTGTGGAATCTGAAGCCATGGATCAGTGAACTTTTTGTACTCTGTCATGTCACTTTAGCACTTGTTCATTGTATTAGGCAGATTTTCTAAATGCTGACCATTTTATTTATATAATATCACATATATATATATATATATATATAGCCTTCAGAAAATTTCACAATATATTCATGACAATGAGTGCAAACAGCAAATAATATTTCATTATGAAAGAGTTCTAATCTTGCAGACTCCTGAAAGGGTCTAAGGGACCTTAGGTGGTCTCTGCACCTCTCATTGAGAATCACTGACTTAACATAAACAGTTTTTTATTAGCAGGTTCATTTGTGATCACCCCTAAATGCAGTTTCTTTTAATGACTGCCAAACTGCATCCACTATTGCTTACGAGGCCTGCAACTGGCCTCTAGTAGCAGCTGAAGGTAAAGGCACTAACTAATTCTGTCCCCAGTCCTCATAAGAAAGACTTAGAGCTTGGGTTGCATTCCTCATCTAAGGATACAGAAGCATATAGTCACAGGGAAGATGAATAAAGCTAATACCATGAATTGTAACTATCTTAAGAATCCTTAGTCGTTAAACAAATTATAAAGTTTTAAGAAAATGTCATAAATGTAATTATCATATGCCTACCAGTAAACTGTAGGGTGCACATTTAATACATTAAAAAAAATCCAACCATATGGTAACATTGAATTGGTACAGAGTAAACTAAATAAATTACCTTGTTAGAAAAACATTAATATTAAAGGCTTTCTCTCCCTTTTTGGAAATTTGTAAAGATTTTGGGGAGTGATTTGAGTAGCCTCAGTATCATACAGCTATGAAAGGAGGTTTGAATACACTTCTTTTTCTTTTGATAGATTTTCCTGTAAGAGACTGACATTCAAATTCCCTTGACCCTAGAGATGCCCTCAAGTAGGTATCTATTTCTCAGTGATACAAACATTATTGTCCTTTAGTGCAAACCATTTTCAAAAATAAGAATTGCTTCATCATTATCTTCTCTTACCCTTCATAGTTTATTCAGAACCAGAGGGAATGTCTAGGTATTGAGTCCTTTTCCTACATCTTTCCTTGCCATACCTTTTTCCTGTCTAGGTATCTGCTCTCAGCATTTTCTGCCCTTTCACCCCTCAGATACCCAAAGCCAGAAGCCCTCCCTTTTCCTCACTTACTTGTTCTGTATTATTTCTGAAAAATTGAAACTAATTAGGACAGATGGAGGTCAAACCGAGAAATCGGTTTTGTTCTTGTTCCACTCTGACTTAATGCAGCTTTCTTAATTGACAGGTTTCAGTTGTTTCATTTGAGGAGTGGAATGGAATGGTTCTGAGCCTCCTTTTTTCCCTGAAACCTGATGAATATAAATCATGTTTTTAAATCTTTTATGTGCCAAAAGCATTTTTTAGCATGGTAAACCATATTTATTAAAAAAATAAGTCCTTATTATGACTGTTGAATATTGGGAAAATGAGAGATTTTCAATGTTAAAAAAAAAAAAGGACCTGCTTGTAAAATAAAATGGCATTTGTTGAGATCCTACTAATTTTTTATTATATCACATTCAAGAAATTGGCCAGATTTTATCATATTGTTTACAAATATTTTTACTAATTTTGGTGGGAGAGTATTTACAATGAAATTATGGGATCTATGATTCAAGGATAAAGATTAATACCCTTTATCTAGAGAATAAATTTTACAGGGTTTTTTTTTTTCCATAATATTTTATTGTCAAATTGTTTTCCATACAACACCCAGTGCTCTTCCCCTTAAGTGCCCTCCACCATCACCACCACCTCTTTCCCTGCCTCCCCCTTCCTCTTCAACTCTCAGTTCATTCTCAGCATTCAATAGTCTCTCAAGTTTTGCATCCGTCTCTCTCCCCAACTCTGTCTCCCTCCAC
>NC_043706.1:68551909-68556206 GCF_006229205.1 Suricata suricatta | reverse complement strand
TTCCTTCCTGGCCTGCCAGGTTTCATTAGATAGGTCTGTAACCACTCTGATAGGTTTCCCTTTGTATGTGAGGGCCCTTTTCTCCCTAGCTGGCACGTGACATATATGAACGTTGTTGCAAGAGTAAATCCCAGGAGTTACCATGACAGGGAAAATGCTTTTCTTTCTTTTTTTGCTTTCTCTTTTTACTGACTCTATATAAGATGATGGATGCTTACTAAACTTATTATGATAATCATTTCATAATATATGTAAACCACTATGTGGTACACCTTAAATTTAAGGTGCCAGTGTTAATCGTAGTCACCCTGTTGTACATTACATCTCCGGTATTTATTCATCTCATACCTAGAAGTTTATACATTTGGACCATCTGTCTCCAAATCTCCCCGCATTTCCCTCCTGGTAACCACAAGTGTGATTGCTTTTTTTTTTAGGAATTTTATTTTTTGTTAAATATTCCACATATAGGTGAGATCATCCAGTAATTCTTTCTGACTTATTTTATTTAGCATACCACTTTAAAGGTTCATCTATGCTGTCCCAAATGGAAGGATTTTCTCAATTTTTATAACGGAATAATATTCCAGTTTACATGTGAATATCCAATTCCCCCAGCACCATTTATTGAAAAGACTGCTTTGCTGCATTAAGTGTTTTTGGCTCCCTTGTCAAATATTAGCTGACCATAAATATTTGGGTTTATTTCCAGGTTCTTGTTATTTCTTGATTTTTTGATTCTTGCCATTTTGACAGGTGTAAGATGATATCTCATTGTGGTTTTGATTTGCATTTCCTTTATGATAGAGGATGTTGAGCATCTTTTCATGGGTCTGTTAGCCATCTGTATATCTTCTTTGGGAAAAGTCTGGGTTCTCTGTCCATTTAAAACTGATTATTTGCTTTTGTGATGTTGAGTTTCATAAGTTCTTTATATATTTTGGATATTAACCCCTCATCAGTTATATTATTTGCAAATATCTTCTATCCTTCTCATTTTGTTGTTTCCCTTCTCTGTGCAAAAGCTTTTTATTTTGGTGTCATAGTCATTTTTGCTTTTGTTTCCTTTGCCTGAAGAGCTATCTCTAGAAAAATGTTGCAACAGCCAGTCAAAGAGATTACTACTGCCTGTGTTATCTTCTCGGGTTTTTATGGTTTCAAGTCCTACATTTAGATCTTTAATCCATTGTGAGTTTATTTTTGTGTATGTAAGAAAGTGGTCTAGTTTTCCCAGCACTATTTATTGAACAGACTGTGTTTTCCTCATTGTATATTCTTGCTTTCTTTATTGTAGGTTAATTGGCCATATAAGTGTGGGCTTATTTCTAGGCTCTATCCTCTTCCATTAATCTATATATCTATTTTTGTGCCAGTACCTTACTGTTTTGTTTACTACATTTTGTAGCATTTCTTGAAAACTGTGATTTCAATACTTTTGGCTTCCCCCCCCCCTTCCTCAAGAATTCAGGGTCTTTTTTGATTTCATTCAAATTTTAGGTTTGTTTTGGTTCTGTGGAAAAAAAAAAAACTCTATTGGCCTTTTAGTAGAAGTTGCATTGAATCTTTAGATTGTTTGGGGTAGAATGGCCGTTTTAACAATATTCATTCTTCCAATCCATGAGCATGAAATATTTTTCCATTTGTTTGTGTCATCTTCAATTCATTTTATCAGTGTTGTATAGTTTTCAAAGCACTGGACTTTCACTTCTCTGGTTAAACTTATTCCCAGGTATTTTATGTTTTGAGTGCATGATTGTAAAGGGAATTAAAAAATATTTTTTAATGTATAATTTTGAGAGAGAGACAAAGTACAAGCAGAGGAGGGGTAGAGAGAGAGAGAGAGGGAGACACAGAATCTGAAACAGGGTCCAGGCTCTGAGCTGTCAACACAGAGCCTGATGTGGGGCTCAAACTCATGGACTGTGAAATCATGACCTGAACCATAGTTGGACGCTTAACTGACTGGGCCACCCAGGTGCCCCAAGGGGATTGTTTTCTTAATTTCTTTTACTGCTACTACTTTATTAGAGTATGGAAATGTGACCATTTTCTATGAATTTTGTATCCTACAACTTTACTGAATTCATTTATAACTTCAAATAGTTTTTGTGTGTATGTGGAATCTGTAGGGTTTTCTATGTATAGTAGTATGTCATTTGCAAATAGTGACTTTTTTTTTTAACCAATCCTGTTGCCTTTTATTTCATTATGTTTGATTCCTATGGTGAGGACCTCTAGTACTGTGTTGAATAAAAGTGGTGAGAGTGGACATCCTTGTTTTGTTCGTGTTCTTAGAGGAGAATTTTCACCATTAAGTATGATGTTAGTTGTGGGTTTATATGGCCTTTATTATGTTGAGGTATGTTCCCTCTAAACCCATTTTGTTGAGAATTTTTATCATGAATTGATGCTGAATTTTATCAAATGTTTTTCTGCATTTTGAGATGATATGATTTTTATCTGTGGTTTGCTTGATGTATGTTTGCAAATATTGAACCATCTTTGCATTACTGGAATAAACTACTTGTTTATGGTTTGCTGATCTTTTGTAGAAGATTACTAAGGATTTGTTGATGCATTTGGAAGCTTTCTTTTATTTTTTGGATTAGTTTGATAGTTGTTAACTCTGTTTTAAATGTTTGGTTTAATTCACCTGTGAATCCATCTGTTCCTGGACTTTTGTTTGTTGGGAGGTTTGTTTTTTTTTTAATTACTGATTCAATTTTATTACTAGTAACTTATTACTAGTAAATCTGTGTTCAGATTTTGTTCTTGATTCAGTTTTGGAAGATTGTATGTTTGTAGCAATTTATCCATTTCTTTTATGTGGTCCAATTTGCTGGCATATAATTTTCATACTGTTGTATTATAATTTTTTGTATTCTGTGGTGTCTGTTGTTACTTCTCTTTCACGTATATTTTTACTTATTTGGATCTTTTGTCTTACTAATTCTGATGAAAGGCTTATCAATTCATTTTATGTTTTCAAAGTACCAGTTCTTGATTCATGGATATTTTCTGTGTTATGTTTTTTGTCTCTATTTCTATTCTAATCTTTATTTCTTTTCCTCTACTCTACGAGCTTTGGGTTTATTTGTTCTTTTTCTAGTTCCCTGAGGTGTGGGGTTAGATTGTTTCTTTGAGGCTTTTCTTGTTTCCTGAGATAGGCTTTTATCACTATAAATTTTCCTCTTACAGCTGGTTTTGCTGCACGCCAAAGATTTTGGAACATTGAAATTTCATTTTCATTTGTCTGCATATATTTTTAAAATTTTCTGTTTGACTTGTTGGTTGACCCATTGGATGTTTTGTAGCTTTTTGTTTATCCTCCATGAGTTTGTGTGTTTTTTATTTTGTTCCTTAGATTAATGTCTAGTTTCGTACTGTTATGGTTGGAAAAGAATGCATGATAGGATTTCAGTCTTAAATTTATTGAGATATTTATTAGCCTAACATGTACTGTCCTGAAGAATGTTCCATTTATAATTGAAAAGAATGTGTATTCTGTTGTTTTGTATGGAATGTTTTATATGTTATGTCCATCTGGTCTACTCTGCCTTCAGAGACATTATTTACCCTTTGATTTTCTGCCTGGATGATCTCCATTGATGTAAGTGGGGTAATAAAATTATCTACTATTATTGTATTACTATTAATTTCTCCTTTAACGTCTTAATATTTCCTTCATATATTTATTTACAATGTTAATATCCCCTTGTTGGAGTGACCTTTTATTATTTATGCAATGCCCTTCTTTGTGTCTTCTTATAGTCTGTTTTAAATTGTATTTTTGTCTGATAGAAGTACTGCTATCTTAGCCTTTCTTTTGCTTCTTTGTATGAGCTATCTTTCTCAGTACTTGCACTTTTAGTCCATATGTGCCTTTAGATGTGAAGGGAGTCTTTTGTAGACAGCATATAGATGAATTCTGTTTTTTTGTTTTTTGTGTTTTTTTTGATCCCTGCTGGCCCTCTCCCATATCTTTTGAGTGGAGCATTTAGACCCTTTATATTTAAAGTAATCATCTATAGTTATGTACTTATTGCCATTTTATTAATTGTTTTCTGGTTGTTTTTTTTCTTGTTTTTGATGTCTTTTTGTAGTGTTATGCTTGCCTTTTTTTGTGCATCCATTATAGATTTGGGGTTTGCAGTTGAGGTTCATTTATAAGAAATTAAGTATATAGCAGTCTATATTAAGTGATGGCCTCTTAAGTTTAAACACATTCTAAAAATCTTTTTTATACCCTCTTCCATTTGTAATATTTTATATCCTTTTATTTATAATTTTTAATTTT
>NC_043706.1:68550067-68551809 GCF_006229205.1 Suricata suricatta | reverse complement strand
TGTAGTGTTATGCTTGCCTTTTTTTGTGCATCCATTATAGATTTGGGGTTTGCAGTTGAGGTTCATTTATAAGAAATTAAGTATATAGCAGTCTATATTAAGTGATGGCCTCTTAAGTTTAAACACATTCTAAAAATCTTTTTTATACCCTCTTCCATTTGTAATATTTTATATCCTTTTATTTATAATTTTTAATTTTACTTTTAATATAGATTTTTCTTTTCCACTTAAATCCCTGTAACATTTCCTTTAAGGCCAGTTTAGTGGTGATAAACTCCTTTAACTTTTGTTTGTATGAAAAACTACTCTCTCCTTCCATTCTGAATGATAACCTTGCTGGTTGGAATATTCTTATTTGTAATTTTTTTTCCATTTAGCACTCTGAATATATCAGCCACTCCCTTATAATCTCTAATGTTTCTGTTGAAAAATCAGCTGATAGCCTTATGGGGTTTCCCTGGTATGTAACTTTTTGCTTCCTTCTTGCTGCCTTTAAAATTCTCTCTTTAATCTTTGGCATTTGATTTTTATGTGTCTTGGTGTGAACCCCCTTGGGGTACCTTGTTTGGAACAATCTCTGCTCCTGAACTTGGATGTCTTTTTCCTTCCCCAGATTAGGGAAATTTCAAGCTATTATTTTTTTCAAGTAAATTTTCTGCCCTTTTCACTGTTCTCCTTCTGGGAAACCTATAATGTAAATGTTTGCTAGGTGTTGTTTATGAGATCATGTAAGCTATCCTAATTTTTTTAATGCATTTTTCTTTTTGTTCTTTAGCTTGGACACTTTCTGTTACCTTGTCTTTCAGATTGCTATTCCAGTCTTTGGTATCTGCTAATCTGATGATTCCTTCTAGTATTATTTTTATTTCTTTATGAATTACTCAACTCTGATTTGTTCTTATTTATATTTCTTATCTTTGTTGAATTTCTCACTGAGTTCTCCTGCTCTTCTTTGAATTCTCTATTAGCTAAATGGGTTTATCTGTTTCATTTAGTCCTTTATCTGAGTTTTTGTCTTGTTCTTTCATTTGTAGTATATTTCTATGTCCATTTTCTTGACTCTCTTTGTTAGTTTCTGTGAATTAGGCAGAATAGCTACTTTTCTTAAAGAAATGGTCTTGTCTATGGTCACATCCTGTGTAGACTGTCCCTAGTACTTTAGGTTAGCTGGCTGAAGCTGGATCAGCATGGGCTGTGGTTCCTAGGGCACTTGTGCTGGGCCTGCCCTGTTGCGATGGCCAGAGCTGAAGTGGGTATGAGCTGAGTCAGTCCTGGGTCTCTCCAGGTAGAGGGCACCCTGGAAGGATAGCCAAAGCTTAGTGGGTGCAAGCTGCGAGAATCCAAGGGCTCTGCACACAGAGGGTGACCTGGCATGATAGCTGAATCTAGGTGTTAACTGGGGTGTCCTGAGGCTCTTGCTGTGTGCCATCCAGGAGATCTTCCTCAGGGGCACCCCGGCAGTGCAGCTGAAGCCAAGCTTGGGCACAGGTAAGTTTCAGCAGAAATTTTGCAGGCCAGAAGGGAGTGGTATGATATATTCAAGGTGCTGGGGTGCCATGATAGCTCAGTTGGCTAAGCATCCAACTCTTGATTTCACCTCAAATCATGATCTCAGGGTTTGTGAGATTGAACCCCACCTCAGGCTGTGCACTGACAAGGCAGAGCCTTCTTGGGATTCTCTCTGCCCCTCCCCTGCTTGTACACACACTCTCTCTAAATAAGTAAATAAAACTTTTTTTTTT
>NC_043706.1:68509825-68549967 GCF_006229205.1 Suricata suricatta | reverse complement strand
AAAAAAAAAAAAAAGGATTGTAGGAGAAAGAAAGAGTTTCCCAGACAAACAAAAGTTAAGGGAGTTCATTACTACTAAAATGGCCTTACAGGAAATGTTAAAGGGACTTAAGTGGAAAAGAAAAGCCATAATTAGAATAACATTATAAAAGGAAAAAATTTCATGAGTAAAAGCAAACATACAGTAAAGGGAATAGAGCAGATCATATATGAAGCTGGTATGAAGACTGTTAGACAAATAGCAAAATTAATTTTAAATATTAGATAGGGATAAAATTAGGTAAGGGGAAACACAAAATAGAAAGATATAAAATATAACAACATATACATTAAAACGTGGAGGAGATATAAAAATGAAGTTCTTTTAGAATGTGTTTAAACCTAAGTGACCATCAACTTAATTAAGACTGGTATATACTTGGCATGTTATAAAAGAACCTTATGCTAACCACAGATCTGAAACATATAACAGATATACAAAACAATGAAGAGAAAGTAAGGCAAACAAAGCACTAATAAAGTTAGTCATTAGTCCAAATGAAAGCAAAAGAATAAAAGAAACACAAGACAATTAATAAAATGGCATAAGTGTATATATACATAGTAACGATTACTTTGAATGTAAATGGCCTGAACACTCAAATCATAAGATTTTGTGGGGAAGGGGGAGGGTAGGGAGGAATGGATAAAAAAATGAGTCCCCTCCGTATGCTTATAAGAGAGTCATTTCGTATCTAAAGACAGACTGAAAAGAGAGTGAAAAAGATAATTCTAAGCAAATTAGAATTATATTAGTGAATATAAAAAATATTAAAAAGCTGGGGTACCAATACTTAGACAAAATAGAATTTAAGACACTATAATAATACAAGGGGTTAATCCAAGAAGAAGATATAATTGTTATCTGGGCAGCCAACGTTGGAACACATACTTTTAGACATAAATGGAGAAATTGACAGTAAAATAGTAGGTGGGAATTTTTTAACCCCACTTATATCAATGGATAGATCATCTAGGCAGAAAATGAGTGCCTGCTGACACATTAGACCAAGTGGACTTAACATTCCATCCAAAACCAGAATACATGTTCTTTTCAAGTACACATGAAACATTATTCAGAAAAGATCACGTTAGGCTACAAAATGAGTCTCAGTAAATTTAAGAAGATTGAGTTCATATCATGCATTCATTTCTAGCCACAATAGTAAGAAGCTAGAACTCAATCACAACAAAAGAATATGAAAAAACTACAAATATGGAGGCTAAACAACATGCTATGAAACAACCAAGAGGTCAACAAAGCAACCAAAGAGGAAGTAAATAGAGAGAAACAACTGAAAATGAAAACACAGTGTTCCAAAATCTTTGAGACGTAGCAAAAGCAGGTGTAAGAGGGAAATTTATAGTGATACTAACCTCACAAAATGAGGATAATCTCAAATAAATAATATACCTAAAAGAACTAGGCAAAGAAGAACAAACAAAGCCCAAAGCCAATAGAATGAAGAAATTAATAAATATCAGAGCAAAAATAAATGAAATAGAGACAAAAGAAAGAAAGAAAAGAGAAGAAAGAAAGAAAAGGTCAGTGAACCAAGAACTAGCTCTTTGTAAAAATAAATAAATTTGATACACCTGTAGCCAGACACATAAAAAAAAAAAAGAGGACCTAAATAAATAAAATCAGGAATGAAAGAGAAGTATCAACTGACACCATAGAAATACAAAAGATTGTAAGAAGCCAGTATGAAAAATTATATGCCAACAAATTGGACAACCTAGAAGAAATGGATAAATTTCTAGAAACATACAGTCTTCTAACACTGAGTTAGGAAGAAATAGAAAATCTGAATAGACTGATGATCAATAACAAAATTTTAAAACTCTGGACATACAGAAGTCCAGGGCCAGATGAATTCACAGGTGAATTCTCACCAGACATTTAAAGAAAAGTTAATACCTATTTCTCTCAAACTTCCAAAAAAAATAGAAGAGGAAGGAAAGCTTTCAGAAACATTCTATAAGGTTAGTATTAGCTTGATATCAAAACCAGGCAAAGACACTACAAGAAGACTACAGATCACTATCCTTCATGAACATAGATGAAAAACTCCTCATAAAATATTAGCAAACATCATTCAACAAAATATTTAAAAAAATTACTCACCATGATCAAGGATCATGGATTTATTCCAGGATATCAGAGCAATCCAGTATCACAAATCAGTCAACATGATACACCACTTTAAACAAAAGTGATGATAAAAAATCAGTCATGTCAATAGCTGCAGAAAAAAAGCATTTGATAAAATTCAACATCCATTCATAATAAAAACTCTCAAAGTGGGTGTGGAGGGAGTATACCTCAATATAATTAAGATCATATATGACAAATGTATAGCTAAAACTATACTCAGTGGAGAAAAGCAGAGCTTTAAGATCAGTAACAAAACAAGAATGTCTTATTCTTGCCACTTTTATGTACTATAGTACTAAAAAATGTAGGCACAGAAATCAGACAAGAAAAAGTCATTCAAACTGGTAAGAAACAAGTTAAACTTGACACTGTTTGCAAACGACATGATACCATATGTAGAAAACATGATCAAAAACTGTTAAAATAAATGACTTCAGTAAAGTTGCAGGATACAATATGAATATGCAGAAGTCTAGTTGTGTTTCTATACACTAATAACAAAGTAGTAGAAAGCAAAATTAAGAAAACAGTTTCATTTGCAAATGAACATGGGGTGGAAAGAGAGGGACAAACCATAAAAAGACCCTTGAGGGATGCTGGAGGGGAGTTGGGCAGGGGGATGGGTTAAATAAGTGATGGGGACTAAGGAGGGGGGGAAACAGAGATCAAACTGATAATGGCCAGATGGGAGGGAGAGTGGTGATAAGATGGGCAAAATGAGCCTTCCAGTGTGGAATGAATAAATTATGGGAATAAAAAGTATAGATAGGGATTATAGTCAATGGTATTGTAATAGCATTGTATGGTAAGATGTCAGCTGTAGTTGTGGTGAGCGCAGCATAAGGTAGAGAGTTGGGGAATCATGAAGTTCACCTGAAACTAATGTAACATTGTGTGTCAACTATACTTCGCTAAAAAATTAAAACTTAAAACATGTTACCTTACAGAAAATACTTTCATATGTACTCCCCTCTACCTCTCAGTTTTAGAAACAGATCTTAGATAGCCAATTGTTTTATTCATAAATATTTCAGCTTGTATCTCTCTAAAATATAAAAATCTTAAAAACAATGCCATTATCCAGTACCAAGAATGACATCTAAAAAATTAACAGCTTCTTAACATCTTTAAATATCTAGTTAGTACTCAAGTTCTAGTTGGAACTCAAGTTCTCTAGCTACTTAAAGACTTTAAGCCTTCTATGAGGTGCCTGGATGCTCAGTATGTCGAACGTCCATCTAACTTTGGCTCAGGTGATGACTTTGCAGTTTGTGAGTTGGAGCCCCGCATTGGGCTCTTTGCTGACAGCTCAGAGCCCGAGATTGCTTTGGATTCTGTGTCTTACTTTCTGTCTGTCCCTGCCCCGCTCATGCTCTGACTCTGTTTCTCTGTTCCTTTCTTTCTCTCTCTCAAAAATGAACATTAAAAAGAATTCAAAGACTTTAAGCCATCACTAGGGAGTAGAAAATCAGGGGCTTTCAAATAAAGCCATATGAAAAAAATACAATACATACAATTAAAAAAAAAAAGCTGGCAGACTGGAAAGAAAAAGCGTGGTGACAGAGTGGAGAGAGGTGTGTGCTTACGACCTGATGCTTTGGCTGTGCCCATTGCCAATAGGGGATCCTCGAATTGAGCGGGTATTTCCCAGAGGTTCACAGATGATCTCTTGTCAGAATCCTGGGGCATCCACTGGGAAACAGCATTCCCTTAGTTCTCTTTGCCTCCTTCCCTTCTTTTCCCTTCCCACAGTCACTGTGGTCTCCCACAGAGAGAGTGAGTCCCTTAAACTGCAGCAAATGTGGCCGGGCAGATTACCTTCCACCACCTCTGCCAGAAGGTCATATGGGCCGGCCACCACCTCTGCCACCTGCACCACCGGCCCTGGCTGCACGGCCTCCTCTGATGTGCAGTCCACCCACTTTCAGACGCAGAGATGGATGGCTGTCTTGGGTATCCTGGTGTGCTGTAAATAAGTTCTTTGGGTTCAAGTATGGATACTTGCTTTGTGGATCTGATTAGCTGTAAATTGAAAAGTGGAGAAAAAAAGGAATGGCTCATACCATCATGATGTTGATGTCATCTAAAAGAAAATATTTTAACCTGAATTTTTTCACAAACTTTATGGAAAATGTTTGAAGACCATGGATATGACTATTATTTTATCTAGAAATAATTTACAAGGTAATTTCTACACCTCGAATAGTGCTGTGTAATTTTATGCAGCTGTATATATTTGCCCAAACTCTGGTTCCCAAAAGTCGATATTTCTCATTATATCTTTGGCTGAATTTGCAACCAACTTAAATGACTATTCATGTATACTTCAGGCAAATACTTAAGAATTTATTTACAAATCCTCATGAAAAGCAAAAAAAGCACTAATAGGTTAAGTACTTTCCTAAATTATTGGTAGATCTATTTGCCAGTTATTTTATGTTCATATCCAGCCTGATTTGTACGTCTTGTATGGTATCACTAGAAACATTATTTCAGTGCTAAGTGCAGTGTCTTACTCTTCAGTTATTTTCAAGTACTATTTTTTTATATGTTTATATACACATCATAGGAACTATCCAAAAACCTTGAGCTGAGTACCAACAGTTTCCAGCGACAGTTGCTTGCTGAAAGGAAACGGGCATGTGAGGCTCATGATGAAAATAAAGTTCTTCAAAAGGAGCTGCAACAACTGTATCACAAATTAAAAGTACGTATTTATTTAATTTAAATATATAATATATTAGTTGAAAACTCAGCATTTTAGGAAAAGATCCAACCTGGCCGAGAAGTAGGGGGACTGGAACTGGAACTGGATTGCACGGAGCAGGACCTGTTAAGACGTCAGGGTTTAAATTCTAGCTGAGTGCCAGGGAGGTGCAGGAGTCAGCAGAGTGGGCCAGACCACCTCGTTCATGCCCGTGACACTACAAGGACAGCCTGAACAGAGTGATATGGGACACCCAGTTCATGGAGGAAAGACTGGGGTGTTGCCATTTTTTCCCCCAACACTGACAAAGTGGGGCCTCAGGGAAGGGACAGGGGGCCACAGTGGAGGTGGGACCCACCTACACCAAACCACGCCCCTCCAAGCCTGGTAACTAGGTATCTACTGGAGCAGGATTAATGCTTACAAACCAGACAGCCCCTTCTCCAGACCAGTGCTGCAACTGGTTCTGAGACCTAGTGGTTTTGCATTTTCTGATTTAATTATTGGACAATACTTAGTATACACACACACACATTTTTTCTTCCTTTTCTCCTTTTTCTTCCTTCCTCTAGTCTGGTTATTCTGGTTCTTGGTATGCAGACATATTTAATCCATTCTCTTTATACCTGTTCTATAGCTCCTTTATTTTCCCCCCTCTCTGGATTAAGCCATAGAGTTTCTTTGCCTGGTCAATTTTCTTTTCTTTTTCCCCACCTGTGTCATCTCTCTGTATGGAATAAGGTCTCTTCCTTCAACAACAACACCACCCCGTTGTTTTGCTATAGCTAGTGTTTTGGGGTATTTTTCCCGTTTTTGTTTTGTTTTGTTTGTTTTGTTTTCCTGGGCTACTTTAATGAACAAATCCAAGCACACTGGGTAGAGGGTCCAAAACATCACTATAAGTAGAGAGATAAAGCAACTAGGGTCACAACAACAGAGAGAAAGTAACACACTCCAAGAAACACCTCCTGAAAGCCAGGTCCTGGGCAGTGTGTTATCCCTCCTTAATATAGTAATGCACACAGGTGCATGACACATAACAAGCTTTTAGAACACATAAGGGACAGAAAACTAGCCAAAATGATGAAATGGAAGAATTCTCCTCAAAAGAAATTCCAGGAAGAAATGAGAGCTAAAGAATTGATCAGAACGGATATAAACAATGTAACTGAACACGAATTTAGAATTATAGTAATAAGATCAGTTTATTTTGCACCTCATTTACAGCATTTTTTTTCATCATGACTATTTTTTAGTTTCTTGATCTCTGCAGCAGTAGATTCTCTGCTGTCTTCTTTGGTTTTTTAAGCCCAGCAGTTAGAGGCAATAAGATTAAAGAGGCAGAGGGGAGAATAAGTGAAATAGAAGATAAAATAATGGAAAAAGATGAAGCTGAGAAAAACAACTAAAAAAATTCTAGACCACAAGTGGAGAATTAGAGAACTAAGTGATTCAATGAAATGGAGTAATATCTGTATTGTAGGAATTCCAGAAGAAGGGAGAGAAAGGGGTGAAAGGTGTACTTAAATCATAGCTGAGCACTTTCCCAATCTGGGGAAGGAAAGAGACATTGAAATCCAAGAGGCACAGAGAACTCCCTTCAGACATAACTTGAATCGATTTTCTGTACAACACATCATAGTGAAACTGGCAAAATACAAAGATAAAGAGAAAATTCTGAGAAAGCAGCTAGGGACAAATTGGGCCTTAACCTGCAAGGGTGGACATAGACACATAAGGGTATTTGCAGATCTATCTACTAAAACTTGGCAGGCCAGGATGGAGTGCCAGGAAATTTTCAATGTGTTAAATAGGAAAAATATACAGCCAAGAGACCTTTATCCAGCAAGCCTGTCATTCAGACTGGAAGAAGAAATAAAGGTTTTCCCAAACAAAAACTGAAGGAATTTATCACCTCTAAATCAGCCCTACAAGAGATCCTAAAGGGGACTCTGTGAGTAGCATGTTGCAAAGACCACAAAGGACCAGAGACATCACTACAAGCATGAAACCTAGATAACACAATGACTCTAAATCTATATCTCTCATTAATAACACTGAATGTAAATGGACAAAATGCTCCAATCAAAAGACATAGGGTATCAGGATGGATAAAACAAAAACCAAAAAACACAAGACGCATCTATTTGCTATCTACCAGAGACCTATTTTAGATCTGAGGACACCTTCAGATTGAAAGTGAAGGGATGGAGAAACATCTATCATGCTACTGGAAGTCAAAAGAAAGCTGGAGTAGCCATACTTATATCAGACAAACTAGATTTTAAACTAAAGGCTATAATAAGAAATTAACAAGGGCATTATATAATAATTACAGAGTCTATCCATCAGTTATAATCCAACAATTATAAATGTTTATGCATTGAGTTTGGGAACACCCAAATATATAAAACAATCACAAACATAAGCAATCGTATTGGTAAGAATATGGTAATTGCAGGGGACTTTAATACTCACAGCAATGGACAGATCATCTAGACAGAAAATCAATAAAGAAACAATGGCCCTGAATGATACACTGGATCAGATGGACTTGACAGGTATATTCAGAACTTAAGATCATACCATGCACACTTTCAGATCACAGTGCTATGAAACTTGAAGTCAACCACAGGAAATAGTTTGGAAAACATCCAAATGCTTGCAGATTAAAGAATATCCTACTAAAGAATGAATGGGTCAAACAGGAAATTAAAGAAGACATTAAAAATATATGGAAACAAATGAAAATGGAAACACAACAGTTCAAACACTTTGGGATGGAACAGTCAATCCTAAGAGGAAAATACATTGCAATTCAGGCCTATCTCAAACAATAAAAATCCCAGATACAAACTCTAACAGCACACTTAAAGGAACTAGAAGAAGAACAACAAAAAAACCCTAAGGCCAGCAGAAGAAGAGAAATAACAAAGAAACCCCAAGGCCAACAGAAGAAGATAAATAATAAAAGTCAGAACAGAAAAACAATACAGAATCCAAGAAAATAGTAGAACAGATCAGTGAGATTAAAAGTTGTTTTTTTTAAAAAATTAACAAAATTGATAAGTCCCTAGCAGACTTCTCAAAAAGAAGAGATGACCCAAATAGGTAAGATCATGAGTGAAAATAGATATATTACAAATAGTCCCTCAGAAATACAGGCAATTATCAGAGGATACTATGAAAAATTATATGCCAACAAACTGGGCAACCTAGAAGAAATGGACAATTTCCTAGACACCTACCCACTCTCAAAACTCATATGGGAAGAAATAGAAAATTGGAACAGACCCACAGCCAGCAGAGAAATTGAATCAGTTATCAAAGATCTCCCAACAAATAAGAGTCCTGGGCCAGATGACTTCCTAGAGGAATTCTACCAAACATTTAAAGCAGAGGTAATACCTATCCTTCTCAAGCTGTTCCAAAAAATAGAAATGGAAGGAAAACTTCCAGACTCATTATATGAAGCCAACATTACCTTGATTCCCAAACCAGACAGAGACCCCACAAAAAAGGAGAATTACAGGCCAGTATCCCTGATGAACATGGATGCAGAAATTCTTAACAAGATACTAGCAAATCAAATTCAACAGCATGTAAAAAGAATTATTCACCATGATCAAGTGGGATTCATTCCTGGGCTGCAGGGATGGTTCAATATCCTTAAATCAATTAATGTGCTACATCACATTAATAAAAAGGTAAGAACCATATGATCCTGTCGATAGATGGAGAAAAAGCCTTGACAAAATACAATATCTTTCTTAATAAAAAGCCTCAAGAAAGTCGGGATAGAAGGAATATACCTAAAAATCATAAAAGCCATATATGAAAAGCCCACAGCTAATGTCATCCTCAATGGGGAAAAACTGATCCCATTTACAATTGCACCAAGAACCATAAAATACCTAGGAATAAACCTAACCAAAGATGTAAAGAATCTGTGTGCGGAAAACTATAGAAACCTTATGAAAGAAATTGAAGAAGACATGAAGAAATGGAAAAACATTCCATTCTCCTGGATTGGAAGAAATGCAATCCCAATCAAAATTGCACCAGCATTCTTCTCAAAGCTAGAACAAACTATCCTCAAATTTGTATGGAACCACAAAAGACCCTGAATAGCCAAAGTCATATTGAAGAAAACCAAAGCAGAAGGCATCACAATCCTAGACTTTAGCCTCTACTAAAAAGCTGTAGTCATCAAGACAGTATGGTATTGGAACAAAAACAGACACATAGACCAATGGAATAGAATAGAGAACCCAGAATTGAACTCACAAATGTATGGCCGACTAAACTTTGACAAAGCAGGAAAGAGTATCTAATGGAAAAAAGACAGTCTCTTTAGCAAATCGTGCTGGGAGAACTGCACAACATGCAGAAGAATGAAACTGCACCACTTTCTTACACCATATACAAAAGTAAACTGAAAATGGATGAAAGACCTAAATGTGAGACAAAACCATCAAAACTCTAGAGGAGAAAGCAGTCAACAACCTATTTGACCCCAGCCGCAGTAATTTCTTCCTCAACACATCTCCAAAGGCAAGGAATCTATAGCAAAACTGAACTGTTGGGACCTCATCAAGATAAAAAGCTTCTGCACGGCAAAGGAAACAATCAACAGAACTAAAAGGCAACTGATAATATGGGAAAAGATACTTGTAAATGACATAACAGATAAAGGGTTAGTATCCAAAATCTATAAAGAACTTACCAAACTCACACCCAAAAAACAAATAATCCAGTGAAGAAATGGGCAGAAGACATGAAGACACTTCCAAAGAAGACATCCAGGTGGCAAACAGGCACATGAAAAGATGCTCAATGCATCACTCATCATCAGAAATGCAAATAAAAACCACATTAAAATATACCTCACACCAGTCAGAGTGGCTAAAATGAAAAATCATGAAACTACAGTTGCTGGTGAGGATGTGGAGAAACAGGAACCCTCTTTCACTATTGGTAGGAATGCAAACTGGTACAGTTGCCCTGATAAAGTGTGGGGTTCCTCAAAAAATAAAAATAGAACTACTCTATGACCCAGCAATTACTCTACTATGAATTTATCCAAGGTTTATGGGAATGCTAATTCATAGGGGCACATGTACCCCAATGTTTATAGCAGTGCTTTCAACAGTAGCCAAATTATGGAAAGAGCTTAAATGTCTATCAACTGATGAATGGATAAAGAAGATATGGCTTAAATCATGTCATTCACAGCAACATGGATGGAACTGGAAGGTATTATGCTGAGTAAAATAAGTCAGAGAAAGACTGATATGTTTTCACTCATATGTGGATCTTGAGAAAGTGATGAACCAAGGGAATTTACCCCAATAACCAAGAGCACACTTTACATACTGTATGTTAGCCAACTTGACAATAAATTATATTTTTAAAAAAACAACATGTTAAAACACTTACTCATGTTTGTGGAGCGCCTGGGTGGCTTGGTTGATTAAACATCTGACCAGGTCATGATCTCGCGGTTTGCAGTTTCAGGCCCTGCATCAGACTCTGCTGTCAGTGCAGAGCCTGCTTCAGATCCTGTTACCCTTCTCTGCCCCTACCCCGCTTGTGTGTGGTTCCTCCTCTCAAAAATATTTTTAAAAACTTTAGAAAATATTTAAAACATTTATTTAATTTGTAAGTTGGTACAATGTAATTTCACCCAGGCACCTTATGTCTCAGTCAGTTGATGGTTCAACTCTTTTTTTAAAATTTTTTATTAATGCTTATTTTTGAGAGAGAGAGGGTGCGAGTTGAGGAGGGGCAGAGAGAGAGACACAGAGTCTGAAGCAGGCTCCAAGGTATCAGCATCGAGGATCGGTGGTTGAACCCACAAGCCATGAGATCATGACCTGAGCTGAAGTTGGATGCCTAACCAACGGAGACACCCAGGTGCCCCGAGCATTCAACTCTTAATTTCAGCTCAGGTCATGATCTCATGTTTTGTAGAATTGAGCCCCACCTCAGACTCCAGGCTCCACGCTCTGCTTGAGATTATTTCTCTCCCTATCCTTTCCCCAGGCACACATGTACAGGTGCCTGTGCACTCTGTCCTAATAAATTGAAATTTTTTTCAAAAAGTATTTACTTTATGATATATAATAGTTGAAAATGCAACATTTTAAAGCATAAATTTTAAAGCATAAAATTTAAAGCAACATTTTAAAGCATATTGTAAGTTTGTACAATGTGATTTATAAAATTCTAATATTCTCTTTGATACTTTTAAAGAAAAGTTTTGGTAATATAATTACTATAACACATGCTGAAAGTGAAAACATTGAATCTTAACAGGAATGATATAACTGAAATAAGTTATGAAATCTGGAAAACTATGGGAATTGGAGTTTTACTTTGTTGTGTGGTCGAATAATCCAACGTTCTTCCTCAGATAACCCTATGATTATTTTAAAAGTTGTTTCAGGGGCACCTGGGTTAAGCATCCAACTTTGGCTCAGGTCATGATCTCATGGTTCGTGAATTTGAGCCCCACATTGGTCTTTGTGCTGGCAGCTCAGAGCCTGGAGCCTGCTTCGGATTTTGTGTCTCCCTCGCTCTCTGCCCCTCCCTTGCTTATTCTCTGTCTCTGTCTCAAAAATAAATATAAATGTTAAAAAATATTAAAAAACATTAAAAATTTTTTTTTAATTTTTTAATGTTTATTTTTGAGAGAGTGCGAATCAGAGAAGGCCAGAGAACAAGGCAGACAGAGAATTCAAATCAGGCTCCAGGGTCTGAGCTGTAATCACAGAGCCCAACATGGGACTCAAACCAATGAACAGTGAGATCACCACCTGAGCTGAAATCAGACGCTTAACTGACTGAGCCACCCAGGTGCCCTATAAAAAAACTCTTTTTAAGCATCTAATTTTTAACATATCAAAACCCATGTTTGAAAGATACTAACGAAATTATTTTGGGGTCTGTTGCTAAGTCTGAAAGGCAGCTTAAGATAGCTTCGTCAGGTAGGAGTAGATGGAAAATGTTTTTGCCTTACTTAATGCTCATTTTTTTGATTGCCAGTACATATTGCACTTTTTAGGGAGAATCGTTGCTCTGCCCTAACCTAGATGTCCTGGAGACATTCCTTTCTATAGTTTGGTAGGTAAGAAGGGAAATTGAACTAGGTATAATATATTCTAGTTTGGTAAGGAAAATACCAGTTGACAAGGTGAGATTTTTTGTTTTATTTTAAATTGATACACTACATCCTGAATTGTATTATGGGTTTCTTTTCAGGAAAAGGAGAGAGAACTGGATATAAAAAACATATATTCTAATCGTCTGCCAAAGTCTTCTCCAAAGAAAGAAAAAGAACTTATATCAAGAAAAAATGGTATAGTGGCTATTATTATTGAAAAAAAAACATATTGTAGCTGTCACTTATTAATAATAAAATCAAATAATTCTGACGTAGAAGGCAGGCAAAGGGGAAAGAATTTATTTGAAGTAAACTTAAATTTCCTTGTAGCTAATTTTCAGAAACATTGTCAAACTTCTCAGTTTTTCCTGAGGTCATTATGTTTTATATAAATTATAAGAAAAAAATTTAAAATTATGTTTGAAACTTTTATGAAAATATGTAAGAATATTCCTAACTAGAGATTGATTATATTACAATGAACCTTTATTCTGTAGCACTTAGCTGTAATAGTTACATATTTTACTAATTTTATTTCATCTATTTTTTCTACTTCTAGAGTATTTTAAAGTAAATCCTAGCAGTCATTTCATTTCGCTCATAAATACTTCGGCATTATGCATCTTTTTACTTTTTTTTTTTTTAACCAAAGTATAAATTTTCCTCTTCTGAATTGCAGAAAGTTAAAAACAAATTTTGTAAAAGCCTACTAGGGTTTACCTATCTAAATTGTCCTCAAGTTACAGCATTGCCAGTTAATCCCAGAAAGAAAAATAGTAATAGTGGATAGGCACAGAGCTGAGCAAAACATGCATTATCTCATGGATGGTGAACATATATCAGTTAAATTCCATTTGTCTTAGCACTGTTCAATATGATTAGAAAAATGCTTTTGTAATTTTCATGGTAGCTGCCTGCCAAAGTGATTTTATAGACCAGTGTACAAAAGGAGTACAAACCAGTGACGACTTCGAGCTGGAAGGATTTCCTGTAACACCGCAAACAGGACTGTGTTATGAAAACAAATGGGAAGAACCTGCACGTCTTACTTTGGTGAGTTTAGCCACGTGATTAGGTACTAACCTCTAGGTTTGAAGTTAGTCCAAAAAACACACTATCCCATGTTTGAAAAGTTAGCAATGAAGCTAGCGCCATATCTGTGTAAATATGCAAGTAGCCTTTTAAAGAGAGGTAACATCTGTGTATTTTATTAAATTCCTTTGGATTGACTCTTAGTTCTCATCGCTACTTTCATTTCCTTCAGGAAGGTTAATTGTACCTTTTAGATTGGAGATAGCAGTTTCTTACCTTTTATGTACCCAGATAATCTTAAAATCCTCCTTGCTTTTTATATTTAATAGCAAATTATAGTAGTTTTCAAGTGATTTTTTAAAATTAGTCTACATATTTCTTCGGTCTATTACATGAGAATCTTATAGATTAACTGAATGTTGAGCAAAGTAATTGCAGTGTCATTTGACTTTATATAACTGACCACTTAAATTAGAGTGAAATTCAGAGGAGTCTGTATTGGACCTTCATTGAAAAGGACTTACATACTAAATACCAGAAAGTTCTTTTTTCTCTAAGAGAGTTAATATATTTTGTGTTTACAATTTAAACCCCCCCAAAAATAATATACCAGGGTTCCATCATATTTCATTTATTCCTGTGTTTTGTGCCCTCTAAGTTTCCCAGTGACCCTGAGCTCTTTTTTGTGGTATGGAACAGGACGGTCTGAGTTCATTCTTGGGCTGTGTGTACTAAATGTCTTTGTTCCTATATTTTCACTGTCATTGAAACCAGATCATATTTTCTTTTTGAAAAGGGTAAAATGTGGAATAGAAATTCATTCTTTACTTTAAAAGGATTTTTAAAAAAAGATCTTTTATAAGATTCAGCATGAGAACCAGCATATAGTGAAAAGAGTACAGCCTTCGAGTTAGCACTTTTTAAGTTAAATTCTGGTTCTAACATTTTAGTTGTGACTTCCTTGAGCCTCAGTTTCCTAATGTATAAAATGGGGATGGTCTGCCTATCAGGATTGTGGTAATAACTAATCACAAAGTTTATAAAGCTTTTAAGACTGATCCTGTCACTTTACAGGGTCTTAGCAAATGGGAATGTTATTTAAGTACAGACCAATACGTTTCTGTTGGAAAAAGACCCCCCAAAACAAGACACAGATTTTCTTTCTTTTCTAATAGATTGAAGGTCAGTGCGTAGTCCAGGAGCGGTAGATAGGTTTATTCCTTGTGGTCATCCTTCTTGTCCTATTGTTCCTCCGTCTTGAAGAGTGTGACTGGAACTGGCTCACCGCCTGGTGAGGAGGAGCGTAGTGGAAGGCAAGCAGCTTTTGCTTTTATAAATGTGATTGGAAGTTGCATCTGTACTTTCACTCACCTGCCTTTGGTCCTGTTTAGCTCCAAGGGACGTTAGCAAATGTAGTCTCCAGTTGAACAGCCCTGTGCTCTGCTAAAACTCCAGGGATTCTGGAACTAAAAGGAATAAGAGGAAATTGATACTAGGGACAGTCCTCTGCTATACTGAGTAATAGGTATTTTACTTGTATTCAGAAAAACTACACCCACATATGAAAGGGACCATAAGGAACAAGTAATTTTAGGTTTGCATTTTATTTAAATTTAAATATTTATTATAAAACATTTGGGAGGCTTTGGATATAGTGTAAACTTGTAAAATTCAATGTAATTGTTACTGTATAATACCTCAGCACCTTCTCACATGGCTTCCGTAGGTGATTAATAACCTTATCTGGTTAACGGAATTAATCAGATTTTGTTGTGAAATGCACAAAGCAAGGATACTTCTGAAACATATCTCTTCAGAATTGTTTGTAGAGTATTGGCTTTAGTTCTATTATATTGTTCCAATATGTCTTCTACTTTTTAGAAAAATTTTAACCAAAAAAGCAATCTTGTGTGCCTTTGAAGCATCTTTCAAAGGGTGATAGCTTATGATTTACTACTTATTTTAAATTAAAATTTGCATTAGTTTTAAACTTAGTTGGTGTCATACTTAATGGTAGATAAATCTATGATATATAAATGGTCTTTTCTCCCTTTCAACATGTGAACTTGCATTAAAAAAAATACATAATAGGACCTGGAATTGCAGGAGAGAAGTGAGCATGAAGAAGCAGGGATGCTAAACCTAATTGTGAAAAGAGAAGAAAAATTTGTGAAGGATCAAGGACTCCGTGTTGTAAAACAGGAGGTGGAGAAGCTGGAGGATGGTAAGAAAAGAATTTGTTTAGTCAAGAGATGAATCAGCATCTTTTGGGAAAGAGTTAGCATCCCTCATATTCTGACATTTTCCAGCTACACAGTGAATTGGTTATACAGAATAAGAAAAGGTTAATATGGGGGCGGGTCTTTTAGGAATCACAAACATTTCAATAAAGTTACTAAGGTACGGGGGGAATGACTGTTAAGTTGCTATTTGGGGTTAGGGAATAAGGACAGTACCTTCCTAAAATTCAGATGAAGTAGAATTCAAATGAAAGGGAAAATTTTTGTGTATAAGTTAACTAAAGCTAGATGAAGAGCTAACCAAAGATGATGCACTTTATTGGCTTGACCTTGAGACTAGCCCAAACATTAAAATCAGTGAGTTTTGAGGTCCTGAATATATTCCTGTAATTTTTCTTTGGTTTTAGTGTGTAAAATAAATCTTCAACATGTTCAACCATTGGTATGGAAGGTTAGGGAAGCAACTTAACATAGTTTCAGATATTAAAAATGAAGTTCAGGAATAAGTTCATTTCCATCTGAATAAAATATCTTAGGTGAGAGGGATCCCTGACTCTAAACTTCTGCATAAATTTTGTTAGTCTTAAGGAGAAATCCTTTTTTTCCCTTAAGGTTAATGGACTATAAAATTATGACCTAATTGTTGCTTCAGTTAGTGTGTGTGTGTCTGTATGTGTGTATTTAGAACAATGTAACAGGTAAATTAGAAGATACATATCTGTTGGCTGATGCACAAAGAGGGATGCGTTCACATGTTAAAATCTAGAATAGAAAATTAGGTGTTAGGTCTGTTGTGTCTAGGTACGGAGAAAAGGAAAAAAGTAACAGAAGATTTGTACTTTCTTTCCATCTTTATTGATTTTTTTTTTCCTGGAGTTTGTTTGGAACATCAGTTAGAATGTATGTTATGTACTAAACCTTGAAGTTGTATACCTCATGCCCATACCTTAAAATACCTCTGTGTGTATTGTTCCAAAATAAGGACATTTTCTTACATCATTCCAGTATAGTTTTCAACTTGAGAAAATTTAACTTTGATACAACACATTTCTCTATTACAGTTTTGTCAGTTGACACAGTATTGTCCTTCATAGCATTTTCTTCTCCACGATATGATCTTGAATTGCATTTAGTCCTCCTATCTCTTCTGCCTTCTCTAAAGATTTTGTGAGATTAACATTTATGATGAATAAACATCCATTTTTTAAAAATAGAATATTGCTCATTTGAGGTTTATCTGTGAAGTTTTCTCTTAATTAGATTCAATTTAATGTATCTTCAGTCAGAATACTAAATACATGATGTTGTGTCCTTCTCAGGGTATGACATTTAAAATTTCAGTTTATTTTTAATTTTAAAATAAACTGACTCCATCCATCACTCTCCATTCAGTGTACAGCACTATATTAGGCATAAAAAATAGAGAGCCTCTTCCCTACCTTTAAACTGAAGAACAAAATTCTTTCTATAAATATGAATTTTAAATGCAGTACACATCAAGTATATTCTTTTTGAATTCCAGAATATTAAGTGTAGCAATGAAATGTATTACAGTGTTCATCCGCAGTGTGCTGATAATAACTGTTAGATAAACTGTTTTGTAAAAGATGAGAATTGAATTTTCCTACTCAAAAATATTGACTGCTGTCTAAGCCAGTTTTTTAAATTTGATTTCATACAGAGTGGAAAAGAGAAGAACTTGCTACAAAGCAGAAAGACAAGATATCTTTGCTGGAGAGAGAAGAAAAGCCCGCATTGGAAACTGGAAGATACCAAATGGAAACGTACCGAATTCAGACTATTGATAAATTGGAAGAAGAGGAAGAAGAAAGGCTGAAGAGAGAAATGCTGCTTGCTAAACTGAATGAAATCAACAGAGAACTTCAAGATTCTCAGAATCTAAAATGTCCTCCTCTGCCATTGCTACCTGATTGGGAATCAAAACTGCACTCCCCAGAGAGAAGCCCCAAAACATACGTGTTCTCTGAGTCCTCAGAGAGCATGTTTAATGGGCATCATTTCCAAGATGTCAGCCTCTTCACTACAAAAGGAGATGATCAGAATCCAGGAAGTATTAGAAGCCTGGCCTCTCCAAATGAGCTTGCATTTGGCAGCTATGTGCCTTCATTTGCAAAGAAAACATTTGCAAAAACGTCAAATCCATTTAGCCAAAAGAGTGGTCTTTTGGATTTCCAAAGAAACAGTATAGAGAAACCTGGTAAAGACCGTGTAGATTTAATTACAAGAAAAGAGAAAAAAGCTAATCTGATGGAACAGTTATTTGGTGCCAGTGGCAGCAGCACCATTTCTTCTAGAAGCAGTGACCCAAATTCTCTGGCTGCCAACAAAGGAGACTTTGACTCTCTCAGTTTTCTCCCTGGGGATAAGAGCAGCAGGGATAGGGAATGTGATGAAAATGACGACTTTTTCCTCAGCGAGGGAAGAATTTTTCATCCAAATAGACCCCGATTAAAACATGCAAACAGTAAACCAGCAGTAAAAGTAGTTGAATCTGTAGAAGATGAAATTGAAGAGGTAGTCCTGAGATGACTGATGACAGGATACATTTTTTCCAATTGTAAATATTAAAGTATTTTAATACAATATTTATTATACACATTTAGAAATTTTAATATTAAAGTCCTTATTAAGGAATGATTTTTAATAGATAAACACAGTATAAATGAAAAGTAGATCTTATCACATCACATAGCTAGTTTGCCAAGAATGAAGGAGACTCTTTTGAATGAAACCCAAAATAGAGCTGTATCTTACTTGGTTTTGACTTTTTAATTACAAATAGGTTTTACCTCTTAAATCAGATCTGTAGGAAGTTTTACTTTATTGGAGTTCAATTTATTTCCCATTTTTCTCCCTATTTATTTACTTATTTTTGGTCCTATCCTCACTGACCTAAATGTAGTCTTCCACCTGATAGTTGAGTGGAAGTCAAGGGTGAGAGGCTCTGGGTTAGGAAGCGTAGCCCCCAGACGGGGGAGAGCTGGTGCTGCCTCGCCACCCTGTGCTCTGTGGGCAGGGCAGGGGTCCCTTTCTAACGGGGCAGAGCTGAGCTGCTCTCAGTGGGAGCAGTGACCACATAGGGGCTGCCTTAAAGCACTTACCTACAACTGCGTGAACATACCAGTTGAATTCAGAAGACATTTGTCTGTCTGCCTGGGTGGTTCCCCCGTCCTGGTTCCTGGAGGCTTGGGTGCAGTGTAGTCAGATATTCCTCTCCTTGTTCTCCTACACTCTCTGTATCAGTGACTGGGTGTGAGATTTCATCCTCATACAGAAACTCAATTATGTATGTTTCCAGAGTATGTAACTTGGAAATTTTAATACATATTTTAAGGTTTGAACTTATGTCAAAACCAACAATAGGCAATGAGAGTGTAATACTGTTAGACTTGGAGGACTAGTTTTAACGCAACCTTGGGTTAAAATGTTTTAGAGATGGGGCTTCTGCCTTGCTAAATAGGGCAGATGTTTTTCTGTTGAAATGGTTTGGTCTTTTGCTGTTTGTAGTCCCTTCAGCTGCAGAGGAGTTGACGACCTTGGACTATGATTGGTCTTTAAGAAGCGGTAATATACCACCAACCGAGGAGAAAACACTGTTAAAATGAAGAGTGATGGATATTGTGTCAGGGGAAACATAAGAAAATGTAGATTGACACTTATTTTGAAGTAAGCTTTTTTTTCTCCAAAATTTAGTATGCATTTGCTAATAGTATGATTTCTGATGCCAAGCATGCGTACTGATAGATGAGGAGACCAGAGTTACTGTTTTATCTTGGGTTCTTACAAATGCTTATTGTCGAATATAACTTCATAACTATTTGGCAAGGCTTACCTGGATAGGTCTCTAATGAAAAGATAGGCTATCTGTCATCTTTTAAATTGTGTTACTGTCATTGATTGGGAACAATCTCCCAAAAGTGCTAAGCTACATTAAAAAAATTGTTTTAGTAAAGAGATTTTATGTCTGATATAAATAAGCTTGTTGCAAATCATTCTAATATATGTAAACCACATTATCGTAATGCAGTTCTTGATAAAATATTATGTAATGCTAATTTTGTTCATAGCTGCTACTTTTTCTGCCAAAAGTATTCTGATTTTTAGGTTGTTTTAAGAGGGTTTTTAAAAGCCTTTTAGTAAAGTTTTATATTGAGATCATTTTAATTAATGCCTTGCTTTTTTTTTCTACATAATATTTTCTAGTCTCTTTCATCAGGTATAACAAGACAGGTTGTTAAAATTAAACCTAAAATTAAGTTATAGACTTTGAAGCATTATGGTGTTAGGCATTAGGATTGGAGATTAAAATGTATAGAACAGGTTTTTCTTTATGAACAAACCTCAGAGTAAATCATGGTTTTTTTTTTAAATGTCAAGTTAAGTTTGTTATTTGTATTCCGAACTCTTAACTAAAAACACATGATGGCTCTTTGTTTGAATGATGCCTTAGGTCACTCAGGATATTCATGGTAGAAACAGGACCTGCAGTGTTAATTTTTATTTCTTTATTCACCTTCTCCTCCCCCCTCCCCCGCATCCAGTATTTTTAATTGAAGTAGATGAATTTGCCCTAAATCAGGTTAGACAGTATGCTAGTCTTATCAGATAATTATAGTTTTAATTAATCCTTTCACCCTTAATAGCTATCCTAATGGCATATATTGCTCATAATATAAAAAAGGTGGGGGAAAGAAGGATTAAATTGAATCATAAAATAAACTTATTTCATGGCTGATTTCCTGTTTTTTCTGACCCTCTTTTCCATCTCCTATCAGGCGTACTCACCTTCTGGCATCCTTGGTTGAGTGGTAGCTGGATACAGCATGCAGATCTGCCCTATGAAAAGGGGAAGGGAAATGTGTGTTAATAGTGACAATGTGGATTTTTTAGGATTAAAAAAGGAACTAAATTGTTAAGAAAAGATCCGCCTTTAAAGCTTTTTTATTTCTACACAACAAATGCCCTCTTCACATTAAAGTCCCCTTTTATATCATTTGAAAGTGCTCTCTTTAGTAGAGTGTGTACTCCTTCATTAACGGGGTGCCCTGCATGCAGCAGGCGCCAAAAGAGCAAGGCAGACCTGCTCGGGCCTCACAGTGAGTGCAGAGCACGGTGAGCCGGGCTGCACACCGTTCCTCCTCGTCCTCCCCACCCGCTCTCTGAATGTCCTTGGGTTGCCCAGCTGTTTCTGCTCTTTTATAAGACTTTTTAACGTAGTCATGAGGGATGAATGAAATACTTAGGTTGATGGTTGGCAGGGTGCCTGGCACATTATAAGCACTCCGTAAACATCAGCTGTTATAGCTGATTGAGGTTCTTTTAGGGTATAATTGAAAAATAGAACATAGGTATGTACATTACTGACACTACACTGCACAAGATAACAGGCAAAAAAAAAAAAAAAAAAAACCCCAAACAACCCAAATTACCATAAAACATCTATACTAAAGATGTTGTACCTCTTAGGTCTGCACTTAGAACTTTCCTTCTTTATTCATGACTAACTGCAGTAAGCCTCACAGAAATAAAATGAAATACAGAAAACGTAGGACTTTATGATTGCATAGGGTGACAATCTATACCCTGCCTCTCCCACAGCGTGTGTATCCTTGGATAAGCTACACAACCTCTTTGCACTTCCTTTCCCCCTCCCTCATGCATTAAATTAGTTGATACATGAAAAACAATGGTAAAGGCTCAAACTATTGTTGATGATTTGGAAAAGTAATGAAGAAACAGAGAAAAGTGATATTTGTT
The DNA here is from genome assembly GCF_006229205.1 of Suricata suricatta. Taxonomy (NCBI): domain Eukaryota; kingdom Metazoa; phylum Chordata; class Mammalia; order Carnivora; family Herpestidae; genus Suricata; species Suricata suricatta. The sequence goes on along the minus strand of NC_043706.1, from coordinate 68,528,849 downwards.
GAATGCCAAGGCATGGCAGTTGGGTGTTTTTATACATGGGCTTTAGCTCATTTAATCCTCACAAAGTTTTTTTCTAAAGTCAATACTTACTCCCATTTTACAGTTGGAGCTAATACACTGTATTCAATAGTCTTAATTTAAGAAGCCCAAAGAAATAAGATATTTTAGAAAGGAATTTTGCATTAGTTTTCTTTAAGTGGTAAGTACCATAAACCCAAATCAAACCAACTTAAACAAAATGAGGAAATTATTTCTGGCTTAAATATGGAAAGCTCATTGATCCGGAGGTCCAAATAACAGTGCTGACTTTGTCTACCTCTTAGCCTGGCTCCCTTCATCTGGCATCAGCCTCAAAAAGAAAAGCTTTCTTCTGGCAAAAATCTCATTGGTTGGTTTGTGTTATGAGTCCACCTATAAGGCCGCTGGCGTTGTGTAGGGGAAGGGAGACACTCCTGCATCTCTCCATGGAGGGATCACAGCTTCTATGGAAAGGGGGAGGCATTTTTCCCTGATGAAGAAAATTTAGTCATAAAAAGGCAACTTACAGTTATGGTGGATTTGGTTCCAGACCACCACAATAAAGTGAGACAAACTTATTTTGGTTTCTAGTGCCTATAAAAGCTGTTTATACTATAATCTATTAAGTATACAATGGTACTATGCCTAAAAGTAATGTGCATACCTTAATTAAAAATAACTTTATTGCTAAAAAAAAAAATACCATCATCTGAGCTTCTAGCGAGTTGTAAACTTTTTGCTAGTGGAGGGTCCTGCCTCAGTGGTAATGGCCGCTGACTGATCAGAGTGGTGGTTGGTGAAAGTAGGCGTGGCTGTAGCATTTCCTGAAGATAAGATAACAGTGAGGTTGCCACATCAATTGGCTCTTTTCATGAATGATTTCTCTGTAGCCTGTGATGCCGTTTGACAGCATTTTACACACATTTGAACTTTCAAAATTACAGTCCTTTCAGACCCTGCTGCCGCTCTGTCAGGTAAGTTTATGTGATATACTAAATCCTTTGTTATTTCAGCAATCTTCGCAGCATCTTCAGGAACAGATTCCATCTCAAGAAACCACTGTCTTTGCTCCTCTGTAAGCAGTGCCCCTCATGTTTCAGGTTTGACCATGAGATTGCGGCAATTCAGGCGCATCTTCAGGCTCCATTTCTAATCATAATTCTTTTGCTGTTTCCACATCTGCACTTACTTCCTCCACTGAAGTCTAGAACCCTTCAAAGACATCCGTGAGGGGTGGAATCCACTTTCAAACTTCTGTTAATGTTGATATTTTGACCTTCTCCCATGAATCACATTCTTAATGGCATCTAGAATGGTGAATCCTTTCTAGAAAGTTTTCAATGTACTTTGCCCAGATCCACCAGATGAATCATTACCGATGGCAGCTGATGGTCTTTAAAAAATGTATTTTTTAATGTTTATTTTTGGGTGAGAGAGAGCACGAGCAGGGGAGGGGCAGAGAGAGGCAGAAACACAAAATCCAAAGCAGGCTCTAGGCTCTAAGCTGTCAGCACAAGAGCCCATTTGGGGCTCGAACTCACGAACCATGAGATCATGACTTGAGCTGAAGCTGGACACTTAACCTACTGAGCCACCCAGGTGCCCCCCAAAAATGTATTTCTTAAATAAGATTTGAGTGTCAAGTTTATTCCGATCCATGGAGACGAATGGATCCTGTGTTAGCAGGCATGAAAGCAACGTGAATTCCACTGTATGTCATCAGAGCTCCTGGGTGTCTAGGTATATTGTTAGTGACCAGTAATATTTTGAAACTGGTCTTTTTCTGAGCATAGGTCTTTACGTCGGCTTAAAATACTCAGCAAATCATGTTGTGAACAGATGTGCTATTATCCAGGCTTTGTTCCATTTATAGAGCCAGATAGAAGAGATTTATCATAATTCTTAAAGACCCTAGGATAAAAGCATTGGCTTCAATGTCAAGTTACCAGCTGCATTGGCCCCTAATAAGTCAGCCTGTCCTGTGAAGCTTTGAAGACCATCACTGACTTCCCCTTTCTAGCTATGGAAGTCCTAGATGGCATTTTCCAATGGAAGGTTGTTTTATTCACACTGAAAAATCTTGTTTGGAGTAGCCCCTGTCACTAATGGTCTTAGCTGGTTCTCCTGGATAACTTGTTGCAGCTTCTACATCAGCACTTGTGGCTTCACCTTGCATTTTATGTTTTGGAGATGGCTTCTCTCCAAAAACCTCATAGACCAATATCTGTAGCTTCAAACTTTTCTTCAGGAGCTTCCTCAACGCTCTCAGCCTTCACAGAACTGAAAAGAGCTGGGGCCTTGTTCTAGACTAGGCTTTGGTTTAAGGGAATGCTGTGGCTAGCTTGATCTTCTATCTAGACCACTAAAACTTTCTCCATGTCAGGAATAGTCTGTTTCACTTTCTTACCATCAGTGTGTTCACTGGAGGAGCACTTTTAATTTCCTTCAAGAACTTTTCCTTTGTATTCACAGCCTCCCTGCTTGTCACAAAAGATCCAGCTCTTGGTCTGTCAACCAAAAGCTTCCAACCTGCCTTCCTCACGAAGCATATCATTTCTAGCTTGTGATTTAAACTGAGAGAAATGTGATTATTCCTTTCACTTGAATACTTAAGACACTCTTGTAGGATTATTAATTGGCCTGACTTCACTATTGTTGTGTCTTAAGGAATAAAAATGCCCAAGGGGAGGGAGAAAGACAGGCAATGGCCAGTCGTGGAGCAGTCAGAACATACGCAACAGTTATCGATTAAGTTTGCCATCTTATATGGGAGCAGTTGGCACTCCAAAATTACAATTACAACAGTAAGATCAAAGATCATTAATTAGATTTTTTTATATGGTGACAGATGAAAGCTACACTAGGCTGAGAACATAGCATATCATATAGACTTGTTTCATTACTATGTTGCAAACCTGAACTTAATGTAACATTGTGTGTCAGCTATATTTTAATTTTAAAAAATCACTAATAGAGGCCACCATACAAATAAAATGAAAAAGTTAAAAATATTAACAAAAATCATAAATGTGACAGAGGGGAATGAAATGAAAGAATGCTATTGGAAACATGACAGCAACTTATTCAATGCAAGGTTGCAACAAACCTTCAAATTATAAAAAATGCAATAGTTGTGAAGCACAACTAAGTGAAGCACAATAAAAAGAGGCGCACCTGCATTTTCCAATGAACAATGTTTTAATGGCTCTTACGGAAAAAGTATCAAAATGCTCTTAATGGAACAGAAACGCCTTATTCCTAACAACAAGCCATTTTTGCAATAAGTACAACCATGGGGTTGCACTATGCAGTTAATTTTGTTGTTGAAGGGTGAGCTAGCCCACCATCATTGTAAGATGCGTACGTAAGATGTTAATGCTTTGGAGTTCACAGAAAAGTTCCAGATACGTAGTGTTTTATGCCAATGCTACATTTATGAAAAATCCACATATAAATGAATGTATGTATTCTATCTCAATCTAGAACAAAAAAATTAGAAATGGGTAACCAGGATAGGGTAGAAAGAGTTAGGTTGGAGTTTCCCACAGGTTGGAGTTTCCCACTTACTAAGTACAACTTTGGTCAAATCGTTTAACTTTCCTTAAGGTTTCCTCAGATGTGAAATGAGACCGATCATAGTTTACAGTTACTGTGAGGATTAAATGAGATGTTTTCTTGAGAGACCAAAGTAAAAGATGTGTGTCATTTTCTTTTGTTTCTGCAGTCAAATGCTCTACCACTGAGCTATACCCCCACTAGTTTCTGTATCAACAACACTCTAAACTTCTCTTTTTCTAAACAACAGAAGCTTGCCAATATGGCATTTTAAAAACTAAATGTGATCTTTACCCTGTAGCCTGCCATCTCTGAAGTCCTCTTGTCCTTACGGACCCATGCCGAGGTTGCGTCTCCCACGGAAGGACACTGCTGTTCCTGTGAACAGGCAGCCTGCAGTTTCACACACACAGTTTGCTCCTCCGTTGTTTCCGTCGGGGAGGAACAGAACCGGGAGCCCACGCTCTGGCCTGGAGGCAGAGTACTGGAATTCAGGAAGAAGCCTCCCCGCTAGTATAGCGAGGGGATGCCCTGAATAGCATGGCCGAGGGCAGCTGCCTTTCTTCTCTCTTTAGCTGACCTGAATATCAAATTTCAGAATTTTTGTTCCAGTTAATATGGATCCTGGTAAGGCCTACTTTTTACACTATCTGTAACAGGACAGTTACAGGGTTTCTTGTTTTGTTTTGGTTTTTTTTTTTATTACACTGATAAGACTTCAGGGCTTTTTTGCCCTGATAGAAGAACCTGCGAGTTGCCATATATACACAAGCAGGATACTAAAGACCTCTGGGTACACTGGAAGCCAGGGTTTATTACAGTTTTTTTCTTCTACAAGAGCTTCCCTTCAAATCTTAAATTTACCTCCAACAATTTGTTTCTAATGTCAATAGCATCCTAATTTAGTCTCCTACGTACTTACAGAAGAGCTCCTTCAATAATCAGCACAAATCACTATGTTCTATATCTAAAATGTCTTCCAGCAGAGAAATAGAATCTGTAGAACCAAAGAACATATGCCAAGAGAATCTGTTAATGTTATCACCTCAAACATTACTACTGGGGTCCAGAGTCAATGGGGCCCATAATTCCAAGGTCTAGTTTCAGATAAACAAATTTGCTTTATTCTTTAGGCAGTAGTTCTCAAAGTGTGTCTTCCCTCACCCCCAAGCCCCACCAGCGTCCCCTGGGAACTTGTTAGAAATGCCAGTTCTCAGGGTGCCTGGTTGCCTCAGTCGGTTAAGCGTCCCATTGCCGCTCAAGTCATGATCTCACGGGTTGTGGGTTCAAGCCCCACATGGGCTCTGCACTGACAGCTCAGAGCCTGGAGCCTGCTTCAGATTCTGTGTCTCCCTCTCTCTGCCCCTCCCCTGCTCGCTCTAAAACATTAAAGAAAGAGAGAGAGAAAGAGAGAGAAAGAAAAAAAAGAAAGAAAGAAAAAGAAAGAAAGAAGAAAGAAAAAGAAAGAAGAAAGAAAAAGAAAGAAAGAGAAAGAAGAAAGAAAAGAAAGGAAAGAAAGGAAAGAAAGGAAAGAAAGAAAGAAAGAAAGAAAGAAAGAAAGAAAGAAAGAAAGAAAGAAAGAAAGAAAGAAAGAAAAAGAAAGAAAGAAAGAAAAAGAAAAATGCCAATCCTCAGGCTCCACCCTAGACCTCCTAAATCAGAAGCTCTGGGTGTAAGGCAGTCAGTATTTGAACAAGTCCTCCAGGGATTCTGATGCAACTGAAAGTTGAGAACGGTGCTCTGAGCTGACACTAATATGTGAGTAGTTGAGGGGCATTCCTACATAGATTGACTACCTGCAGGGTTTTGCAAATAGAAATTTAGCATAGGTTGGGATCACAGTGTACATATCCAATATATGAACTCACCTTTGTCTCCTCATGTTGCACTTTTTTTTTTATTTTGAGAGAGACAGAGCATGAGCATGGGAGGGGCTGAGAGACAGAGAGAGAGATAGAGAGAGAGAGAGAGAGAGAGAGAGAGAGAGAAATCCCAAGCAGGCTCTGCAGGGTCAGCACAGAGCCCAGTGTGGGGCTTGAACCTATGAAACCATGAGGTCATGACCTGAGTAAAATCAAGAGTCAGATACTCAACTGACCAAGCCACAGAAGCGCCCCCTCATTGCACTTTTTGGACTAGAAACAAACCACTTTTTTATGGCTACAACAACAGTTATGGTCTGTAACAGTCCTCTGCTCTGTATCGTAAGAGTTGAACTAGTCAGGGAAAAGGAATGCCATGGGAACAACCAGCCCCAAAAAGATTGGATGGTTCATGTGTCATTCCTCTATCATAGCCTATCATCTCTTAAGCTTCCAGAAAAACCCTCAAGATGTTGTCCTACAGCATTTCCTGAAGAACTAATCAATATGGCTTAAATTTTACAGTATAGGGCATGCATAAAGTATAGCAACAATTTTATTAAATTGAAAAATTTAGCTTTTTCAAAATTTGAAAGAGTGTGTGTGTGTGTGTGTGTGTGTGTGTGTGTGTACTTAATGGTCCAGGCAAGTAGCTTCTTTGCTTGAGGTTTCAGAAATAGTATCTAAGTGAAATTGGCATGTAAACAGGGAATATGTTAAAGAAAAATTAGAAGTATTCAAATTTCTCATGTGTCCACTTTTTGCGTCTGTGAAGACAGATGTATATAAATCAGAATTTTTATATACATCCAGAGGTAGTACTTACCTCTACCTACAAAAGTAGGCCATGTGTTATGAGTTTGGATTTTGTTTGCTATATAAAGTCTCCATCTGTCTTTCTCTGACTTCCTTGATTTATATGTGTGTTACCAAAAAAGCCCCACCTCATCAAGGACAGACCTGCTGCTGTATAATCTGTTATAAACAGACACAGATATAAACGGATAAAGGGGGTGGCCAGTATTGGGCTATGTAAAGTAGTGACGGTGGTGATGATGAGGTAGGGGACGGGGTGGGTGAAGGAAGTGGTGGTAATGAAATTAGCTACATTTCCAAAGTGTACTCAGGAGAAAGGTTGTTTGTCCAAGGCTTAGATCCCATAAAATGCATCACCACTAGAAAATGTACATTTGGACAAGCCATTGAAAATGCAGTGGGCTTATACATTTTAAATATATTCTTAAAGCTGTGATTATCCCAATGTAATTTTGACCTTGCAGCCTATTAGAGTAATCAATATATTGGTTCTGACACTCCCACAGCAATAATAACTTTTACAATTTCCTTGTGGAATCATAATTTTACCAATTTCATTTCAACTCTATTGATAAGCAAGTAAAAACTTCTCTTTTAGTTATGAAAGTTTCCCCTTACACTCCTTCACCAGTTCTCATTTTCAGCTGTAACTTAATTTCTGTTCCTGTTTTTAAGTATTTTTTTGATTAACTGAAAAGTTTGATAGAGCCAGCAGCATAATTAAATCGGTGTATATTGTCATTTGGGTCTTTCCTGAGCTTGCTGAAATGTTGCTAGGATACTCTTTTAAAGATAAAATTCTCTTGATTAATTGCAAAACCTGGATTGCCCAAGTAACTTTTATTAATTCATAAAAATACAAGGTCAGGATTACATTTAAATTTATAGCAAGATGAGTGGCATATATCTCTGGATGCTTTTAGCTTTACAGAAATGTGTTTAGGTACATTTATAAAGAATGTGTTTTGAATAACAATTTAGTGGATGAAAATTAGTCACTTATTTTTTATAATAAAGAAATATTAATAAAGAATTCTGAACTTTAAATTGCCACTAGGAAATACATCTCCATGGTGTAATACTGCAGACATCCTATGGTCATTATTAGGATTATTATTGACATATTCAATTCCAAAATTTCATATAAAGTACAATTATTGTTTCTGGTTGATTTAATAAAATAAGTCAAGAAGCTGATAAAGAAAAACAACTTCATCTATAATAACTTGATGTGATTTGGCCAGTTGTTTCAAAGGTTAAGGATGAGCAAATGGCTTTAAATGGTTGGCATTCTTCCAGCAATTGTTTTATAGCTAATAAATCTGAAAATGACTATGACTGAACTTACTCAACTGTCAATCATACAGTTCATCTGTTCATTTAAAAGGAGTTTATGGGGCTTATATACAGTGCACTTTAGTATAAGTCAAAAATGGATTTTTAGATGACACAAGGTTTTTATTTTGGAACACCAACTTTTATACTAATATGGAAGATAGATTGCAACATTTAAGAATTGCAGATAAGAAGAGAACATAAATAACCAGAAAACAATTAACAAAATTGGAATAAGTACATCCCTATCATAATTACTTTAAGTGTAAATGGTCTAAATGTTCCATTCAAAAGATAGTATGCAGTTAAAAATTAAAGTTAAAAAATAAGATCCAACCATGCTGCTTATAAGAGACTCATTTAGACCTAAAGACACACACAGACTAAAAGTGAAAGGATGGAAAAAGATATTCAACACAAAGGAAGCAAAAACAAAACCCAAGATAGAAATACTTATATCAGACAAAATAGAATTTAAAACAAAGAGTGTAATAAGAGACAAAGAAGGGCCTTACATAATGATAATGGGATCAATCCAACAAGAGAGGTTATGAATTATAAATATCTATGCACCCAAAATTGGAGCACCTAAATACATAAGCAAGTATTAACAGACATAAAGGGAGAAAGTGACAGCAATACAATAGGAGGGGACTTTAACACTTACATCAATGGGTAGATCATCCAGACAGAAAATAAATAAGTAAACAGTGTCTTTGAAAGACTCATTAGACCAAATGGACATAAAAGAGATAAAAGAGAACATTCCATCAAAAACCACAGAATACACATTCTTTTCAAGTACACATGGAACATTCTCCAGGATAGATTACATGTTGGGCCACAAGACAAGTCAGTAACTTCGAGAAGACTGAAATCATATCATAGATATTTTCCAACCACAATGAAGCTAGAAATCAGTTGCAAGAAAAAACAGAAGAAAAACACAAGTGGAGGCTAGACAACATGTTAGTGAACAGGCAATGAATGAACAAAGAAATCAAAGAGGAACCAAAAAAATACATGGAAACAAAACAAAAGTCCAAAATCTTTGGCATGTAGTAAAAGCAGTTCTAAGATGGAAATTATTTATTTATTTACTTACTTACTTATTCATTCATTCATTCATTGTTAACATGGAGATTTATAGCGATAAAGGTCTACCTCAAGAAACAAGAAAAATCTCAATCTTAATCTAACCGTATACCTAAAGGAACTAGATAAAGAAGAACAAAGCCCAACGTCAGTAGGGAAAATAATAGTAATAAATATCTGAGTAGAAATAAATGAAATGAAACAAAAATTAGAAAAAAATCAAGGAAAGCAAGAGCTGGTTCTTTGAAAAGGTAAAATTAAAAAATCTTTAGCCAGACTCATCAAGAAGAATAAGAAAGGACCCAAGTAAATAAAATCAGAAATGAAAGAGAAGTAACACTAACACCGTAGAAATACAAAAGATTATATAAGAGACTACTACAAAATAATTATATGCCAGCAAATTGGATAACCTAAAAGAAAAGGATAAATTCCTAGAAACATACAATCTTCCAACACTGAATCAAGAAGAAATAGAAAATCTGAACAGATCAATTACAAGTAACTAAACTGAATCACTAATCAAAAAATTCATAAGAAACAAAACCCCAGGACCAGATGGATTCACAAATGAATTATACCAAACACTTAAGAATTAACAACTATTCTCAAGCGAATGCAAAAAATGAGAGGAAAGAAAGCCCCCAAATACATCAACATATCCTCAATAATCTTCAGCCAAATATTAGCAAACCTAATTTAATAACACATTAATAGGATCAGTCACCACAAACAAGTGGACTTTATTCCGAGAATGCAAAGATGGTTCGATATTCACAAATCAAAGTGATACACTTCATCAACAAAATAAGGGATAAAAATCAATAGATGCAGAAAAAAGCATTGACAAAATTCAACATCCATTCAGGATAAAAATTTTCAACAAAGTGGGTTTAGAGGGAACATGCCTCAACATTATAAGACTATATATGACAAACCCACAGCTAACATACCCAATTGGAAAAAACTATAAGAGCCTTTCCTCTGAGATCAGGAACAAGACTAGGATTCCACTCACCACTATTAGTCAACATAGCACTGGAAGTCCTTGCCACACCAATCATACAACTAGAAGAAATAAAAGGCACCTATGTTGCAAAGGAAGAAGTTAAGCTCTATTTCAGATGACATTATACCATACATAGAAAACTCTTATGACTCCACCAAACAATTAGAAGTTATAAATGAATTTAGTAAATTTGAAGGACACAAAATTAATACCTGGAAATCAGTAGTGTTTCTATACACTAATAACAAAGTAGCAAAAAGAGAAATTAAGAAAAAAATTCCATTTATGATGCACCAAAAAGAATAAAATACTTAAGAATAAACTTAACAAAGGAGGTGACAGATTTGTACTCTGAAAACTATAAAACATAGATGAAAAAAATTGAAGATGACACAAATGGAAAGGTATTCCATGTTCATATATTGAAAGAATTAATATTGTTAAAATATCCATACTACCCAAAGCAATCTAAAGATTCAATCCAATCCCTATCAAAGTACCAATGCTATTTTTCACAGAACCAGAATAGTCCTGAAATTTGTATGGAATCACAAAAGACTCGAAACAGCCAAAGTAATCTTGAGAAAGAATAACAAAGCTGGAAGTATCACAAGTCTAGATTTCAAGATGCTACAAAGCTGTAGTAATCAAAACAGTATGATATTAACACAGCAATAGACACATAGATAAATAGAACAGAAAGCCCAGAAATAAATCCACACTTATAAAGTCGATTAATCTATGACATAGAAGCAAGAATATATGATGAGGGAAAGACTGTCTCTAATAAATAAGGCTGGGAATATTGGACAGCTCCATGCAAAAGAATGAAAGTGGACCACTTTTCTACACCATATACAAGTAGATTAAAGACCTAAATGGGAGACCTGAAACCATACATAAAACTCTTAAAAGAAAACGTAGGCAGTAATTTCTTTGACACTGTCCATAGAAATATTTTTTAGATAAATCTCCTCAGGCAAGGGAAACAAAAGCAAAAATAAACCATTGGAACTGTATCAAAATGAAAAGCTTTTGCACAGCAAAGAAAACTATTAACAAAAATGCAAAGGCAACCTACTGAAAGGGAGAAGATATTTGCAGATGATATATTTGATAAGGAGCTAATACCCAAAATATATAAATAACTTATATAACTCAACACCAAGAAAAAAATCTGATTAATTGTTTCCAAGATGGCATACAGACAGCCAACAGACATACGAAAAGATGCTCATCATTAATTATCAGAGAAATACAAATCAAAACCACAATGAGATATCATCTTACACCTGTTAGAATGATAAAATCAAAAAGACAAGAACAAGTGTTGGCAAAAATTTTGAGAGAAGAGGTCCCATGTGCACTGTTGGTGGGAACATAGATTGGTGCAGCCACTGTGAAAAACAGTATGGAGGTTTCTCAAAATTTTAAAAATAGATATACCATATGATCCAGTAATTCCACTTATTGAGTATTTACCTAAATAAAACAAAAACATCAGTTGAAAGATATGTACCCCTATGTTCATTGCAGCATTGCTTACAATAGCCAAGATATGGAAACCACCTGTGTCCATTGACAGATAAATGATAAAGAAGACGTGAATAAATAAATAAATTGAAGTATAGTTGACACACAGTTACACTTCAGGTGCACATGGTTGAACACGTGTATAGGTTATGCTGTGTTCACCATTTGTCACCATACAATACTATTACATTGACTAAACTACTCAACCATGTTAGTCAACCATAAAAAAACAATGAAATCCTGCCATTTGCGACAACATGAATGGACCCAGATGTTTTTATGCTGTGAAATAAGTCAGGGAAAGACAAATACTATATGATTTTGTTTATTTGTGGAATCTAAAAACAAGGGAATAAACAAAAACCAGAAACAGACTCAGAAACAGACAACTAGTGGTTGCCAGAGAGAAAGGGGGTAGGAGAATTGGCAAATAGGGCAAAAGGGAGCGGGAGATATAGGCTATATATCTATATATAGAGAGATATAGTTATGAAATGAGTCAATTGCAGGGCTGGAAGGTACAGCACAGGAAATTTAGTCAATGGTATTGTAATAGTGCTGTATGGTGACAAATGGTGAGCATAGCATAACCTATGCACGTGTTCAACCATCATGTACACCTGAAGTGTAACTGTGTGTCACCTATACTTCAATTTAAAAAAAAGAATGGAAGAGTAATGTTACCAAATGGTAATGCATGCAGATTCCTCCTGACTTTGTTCCTTCTCATAAGAACAAGTAACAACTACTCATGGACAAGACACCAATGAGACAATCCTAGAAACACAGGAATGAGGCTGAGGCCCCCCTCCCCCATCACACACACCACAGAAACTGAGACAGACTGCATTAGAAGGGTAAGAACAACAGTACACTTCCCCCTGGCTGCCACAGTGGGAAGAGAAAGCCCAAAAAGCACATTCAGGACCCCCAGCATCCTGGATCTTTTGTGGGAGCCCGTATTCTGGTTTCATCCCATGGGGATCACTGGGCAATCTGCTGGGCTCAGCCACTACAAATCTAATTGTGCTGAACAAGTGGGGAGGGGCTTCTAATAACCAGCACTTAGATCTTGGTAGAGTTTCCCCCAGCACAGCTGAACTAGTAATCCCAACTAGCATTTCTGCTCATCTGCAAACCAAGTCAAGGGAGGGGGCAGTCTCACCAGGGAACTCAGTAGGGTGCAGGTCTGCCTAATCTGGGTCCCCAAACAAGGAGTTTTGCTGTAGCCTGGTCTTTTCACACCCAGCAGAGGTACTGAGTCAGAGCCCCACCTGCTGTAAATTGGGGCTCCCAGATCTCCCGAGCAGAAAGGCTTTTCAAGAAAATTTAGGAGTTGGCGGAGTGGGCCTTCCTAGGCCTCCCCAGGTAAGAGTCTGTGTTATAGCCCCACCTGCTGCAGAACTTGGCCCACAGCCCCATCCTACAGGAACGGTTGGTGAGAACACCTGGAAGCTATGTAACCCAGCAACTCTTGAGCTAAGACTTGGGTGAACAGATCTGACGGTCCTTAGAGCAAAGCCAGTGATACTGTTGAGCCAGGGAACTTGGGGCACAGGATGGCTTAAGTCAAGATCACAAACAAAGAGCATTAGTGGCCTTACAGCTGCTTTACTTGCTGCATCTGGACAGGGAAGTAATTCATAGCCCCAACTGTTAGCAGTAGGTGGGCACTGCCTTCAGTCTGCCTGACCAGGGAAACTTACCAGACCACAAGGGAAGCTATGTAGCCCATCCAACAGCCTGACTTACAGTAATGAACAGAAAGCACAGCCTATGACAGTCCTTGTCTACAAAGCAAAACAGTAGTAGCTTCACCAGACCAGGTATTCAATGTACACTCTTGCTTTGGGTCCCCAAAAATTGAGCTGTGCAGACCTGAGTCCCGTCCTGCTTCTCTGTATATTTCTGAGTATAATACTCAGTCCAGACTGTCTAGTAAGCCTGAGCAGAGTCTAGGAAATACCAGTCCCTCCTACAACCTCAGTTGGGCAGGGAATTTAGCCAGCAGTCCAGCAGCTGTTCTCAGAATCACAACCCTGACCTCAGAGTGTAAACAGTTACCTTGTCCCAAATTAGACCCTAATAGCAGGTCCCACCTGCCCAAGGACAATACCAGCAGACATGTCCAGAAATCCAGACCAAGCTGACTGTCTCTGCCAAAGTGAACCTGTAAAGTCCGGAAAAAAAGACCACTTATTCAAATGCACAGATACTAACATAGGAATCAAGGATCATGAAAAATCAGGTAAATACAACCCCATGAAGGAGAACTCACAAAGCTCTAATAATCCTAATGAAGTGGAAGTCTATGGACTGTGACAAAGAATTCAGAATAATCCTCTTAAAGAAGTTGAGTGAACTATAAGAACACACAAAAAACTAAAGAAAATTAGGAAAGCCATGCATAAATGAGAAGTTCAACAAAGAAATTTAAAAAATAATTAAAAAAACTTAGAATTCCTAGAGCTGTAAAATATAATAACTGAACTGAAGAATTCAGTACAGAGCTTCAAAGGCAGACTCAACCATGCAGAAGAAGGAATCGGTAATCTGGAAGATAGGACTTTTGAAATTATCCAGTCAGAGGAATAAAAAGAAAAAAAATAATGAAAAAAAATGAAGAGTGCCTCTGGGATTATAGAAAACAATAAAAAGAAACAATATCCACATAATGGGAATTCCAGAAGGAGAAGGAAAAGGGACAGAAAATACATTTAAAGCAATAATGGCCGTAAACTCAAAGAACTAAAAGTAGAACTATCACGGGGGACATAGGAGGCTGAGGAGATGACAGTGACGGACCGAAAAAAGACCATGAAGACAGATTTGGGAGGTAAAGGGTGAGATGAGTAGTGCCTTTGGAAGCCCATGGAGCTGGTTGTGGGGCATTCATATGGACATGCTGAATCAACAAAAGGAAGATCGACACCAGAAATACCGATTTGGGACTCAGTCACATATGTATTGAATTTGTAGCCATAGGTCTGCACAGCATTACTCAGTGTGTAAAAAAAAAAAAGTGTAAATGGAAATAAATAATAGCAGAGACGACCATGTCAGTTTTCTTAAAGATCACTGCTCACTTTGAGTTTCATAAATACCTGAAATATACAATTGATGAAGTTGCTGGGTCTTTATCCCATCTTTCTTCCCTTCAAATCCTTCAGGGTAAGAAGTGTACCTTTAAAAAAATAGGAGAGGCTGTCAGTTGTTAAACATTTTTAAGAAGAAGAAATAAAGTCATTGAGAGAATAGACAATACAGATAAGCAAGAACACAAAATTAACCGATAGTTCTACCACTCATTTGAAATGCCAATTTTGTGTGTGTGTGTGTGTGTGTGTGTGTGTGTGTGTGTAGTTTTGGACTTTGCATCTTGTTCCAATCTGCCTTTTCCCAGTTCTTACCATCACATCTTTTTTAAAAATATTAAATGTGGGGCACCTGGGTGGCTGAATTTGTTAAGCATTGACTTCGGCCCAGGGTTGTGAGTTTGAGCCCTGCAACAGGCTCTGTGCTGACCGTGCAGAGTCTGCTTAGGATTCTTTCTCTCTTCCTCTCTCTCTGCTCCTTCCCCATTTGTGCTCTCTCCTTTCTCTCTCAAAACAAATAAATAAACTTAAGATTTTTAAACACTTTGAACATTTCATGGTTTGAATGATATTATAAAGATATATAGCGAAATCTTGTTCCTTCCCTGTTCCTAACCAGTTACCTGTGAGAATCCTTCCAGAATTTATGCTAATGCAAGAAATATGAATTCTTATTCTTCCTCTTTAATAAATGAAAGATATATACTATTGGGTAACTTGATTTATGTTACACTCAATATATACCTTGGAAATTAAGATGGTTATTTTTATATGTGAACTTGGCTACCTATATTCCCAGTTACTTAATCAAATGCCAGTTAAGAGGAGAACACCCCATGAAGAAGGGAGGCTACAAGCTAAGGAATGGGAATAATTGCTAGAAGCTGGGAGAACAGCATGGAACAGACCATTCACAGGGCCTCCAGAGGGAATGTGGTACTGCCAACACCTTGATTTCAGACTTTCCTCTCTAGAGCAGAGGAAAAATAAATTTCTGTTGTTTTAATAATTTAAAAAATTTTTTTTGAGAGAGACAGAGACAGCACAAGCAGGGGAGAGGCAGAGAGAGACGGAGACACAGACTCCGAAGCAGGCTCCAAGCTCCGATCTGTCAGCACAGAGCCTGACGCAGGGCTGGAACTCATGAACTGGGAGATCATGACTGAGCCAAAGTTGGATGCTTAACTGACTGAGCCACCCAGGTGCCCCAAATTTCTGTTATTTTAAAGACACTTATTCTGTGGTGATTTGTTAGAGCAGCCCTGAAAATTAATCAGATGATCTTTCCATATCATTATACAGAAAGCATCCTCACTTATAAAATAGCTTCATGTTTCTCCGTTGTTATGGATATCTGAAATTAATTTACCACTCTTCTACTGATGGACACTTGGGTTGCTTCCAACTCTTGCTATTATAAACAATGCTTTGTTGAATGACTTTGTACATCAATTTCACATGTATCTGTAGGACAGATTCCCAGAAGTGGAATTGATGGGCCAGAAGGTCTACCATTTGTTATTTTGACAGTCATGACAATATTATCTTCTATGGGTTTAACCAACTTATCCATTCATAAGCAATACAAGTGCCCTTCTGATAGATATCACAATACAGTTTTCATTTGTGATTTCCCTTATTAAGTGTGGGATTGTGTTTAAGAGCCATTTACATTTCTGAACTGCTTTTCATATCCTTTTCCTATTTTTCTGTCAGGTTATTAATCTTTATTCCTAGGATTTATTTGTACATTGGAGATATTAGTCCTTTATCTGTTATATGACTTGGAAACATTTCCCCCCAATTTGTCGCTTTTGATTTTGCTTATTGTGTTTTTCTTTTCACCATGCATAATTTATTTTTATGCAAAATTTATCATTTATTTTGAATCACTATAGGGTTTTAAAAGTTATTTTAATCTAATAATTCTTTTAGTTTCATTTTCTGTAGAATTTATATTTGTATATAATATGAGATAAAGTTTCAGCTTAATTTTTTCCAAATGACTCTCCACTTGTCTTGACACTATTTGTTAAAAATCCATCTTTAAACTTTGATTTGAAATTCCAACTTTATCACATGAAATTATTTTATGTATTTGGACCTATTTCTGGAATTTCTATTCTCCTTTGGTTATCTATTTATGAGCTAATATTAATTACACTGTTTTAATGTTTTTAAAGTTTATTTATTTGAAAAGAGAGAGAGTCTGCAAACTCACAAATGTGAGCAGGGAGGGGCAGAGAGAGAGAATGTCACGCAGGCTGCACATTGTCAGCACACAGCCTGATGGGGGGCTCCATCCCACGAATTATGCATTCATGACCTGAACTGAAATCAGGAGTTGGAAGCTTAACCGACTCAACAACCCAGTTTCCCCACACTGTTGTAATTTTTGAAACTATAAAATAAATATATCTAGTGACATATCTAGTGGTACTAGACCTTTTACTTCACTTCTCATCTCACACTTTTCAGAGTTTTTCTTGATATTTTTTTCTTAGAATCATTTTGTCTAGTTTTTAAAGAAAGTTTTATGTTTTAAAATAGATACGTCTGTAATATTTTTTTTTAAATCTCAAAATATGTGTTTCCCTTTGTTCAGTTCTTCTGTATCCTTCAGTGATATTCTAAAGTGTTGTGGGAAACCTGGATGACTCAATCAGTTAAGGTCCAACTTCAGTTCTGGTAATGATCTCGACGTTTGTGAGTTTGAGCCCTGCATCAGGTTCTGAACCTGGAGCCTGCTTTGGATTCTGGGTCTCCCTCTCTCTCTTCCCCTCTCCTGCTCACACTTTGTCTCTCTCAAAAATAAATAAACATTAAAAAATTTAGTGTTGTTATTGTTTTTGTATATTCTTAGACATTTCTCAGTTTTCCATTGGATAGTTTTTTAGCTGTTCATTTCCATTTCTCCTGTCTTTACTTTCTTTCTTTTGGTTGATTGCATTTGCTCTTTCCTCCACTACAGTATTCTATGTAATAGTAGTGATACTGATCATAATTGTTTTATATATAATTTTTGGTGAGGATGCTTCTATTTTTTTTTTTTTTTTGAGAAGGATGATGAGGGGCGCCTGGGTGGCTCAGTCGGTTGAATGTCAGACTTTGGCTCAGGTCATGATCTCACGGTTTGTGGGTTCAAGCCCCGTGTCAGGCTCTGTGCTGACAGCGATCTCATACCTGGAGCCTGCTTCAGATTCTGTACCTCCGTCTCTCTCTGACCCTTCCCTGCTCATGCTGTCTCTCTCTGTCTCTCAAAAATAAGAAGAAAGATGATGATTTGGGGCTGAGATAGAGTTATCATGTTAAGCCAAGAATGGCTGTTGGGGCACCTGGGTGATTCAGTGAGTTGATCTACTGGTCATAAGACTGAGTCCTAAATTGGACACCACACTGAGTGCGGAACCTACTTGAGATTCTCTCTCCTCCCCCACTCATGCTTTCTCTCTCTCAAAAAGAAAAATGGCTGTTCAACTGTTTTCCAAATGTTTTGGTTGCAATAGAATTATATAACTGTCTTTTTTAGGTCTAATAATGTAGTGAGTTATATTTGTAGAATATGTTTCTATTTCTCCTTGCAGGTTTTGTATTTTTGCTTTATAAAATTTATAGAAGTACTATTTGGTACATGAAAGATTCATAATTATATACTCACTGTGAATTGTGGCTATTAGGTTTAACAAAATCCTTATTTTGTGCATAGTGTACTGTTTTTGGTCTAAGTTCTACCTTTTTTTTCTTTTATAGTTTGTTGTTAAGTTGGTTTTTATATAACACCCAGTGCTTATCCCTAAAAGTGCCCTCCTCCATGTCCATCACCCCCCTTCCCCTCTCCCCCACCCCTATCAGCCCTCAGTTTGTTCTGAGTATTCAAGAGTCTTTCATGGCTTGCCTTTCTCCCTCTCCACAACTATTTTTTGCCTTCCCCTCTCCCAGGTCCTCTGTTAAGTTTTTCCTGTTCCACTTAAAAGTGAAAACATATGATATCTGTTCTTCTCTGCCTGACTTATTTCGCTTAACATAACAACCTTGAGTTCCATCCACATTGCTGCAAATGGCCATATTTCATTCTTCCTCATTACCATGTAGTACTCCATTGTGTATTTATACCACATCTTCTTGATCCATTCATCAGGTGATGACATTTAGGCTCTTTCCATGTTTTAGCTATTGTTGACAGTGCTGCTATGAACATTGAGGTACATGTACTCCTATGCATCAGCACTCCTGTATCCCTTGGGTAAATCCCTAGCAAAGCTATTGCTGGGTCATAGGCTAAAGTCTGGGATTGTGATGCTTCCCGTTTTGGTTTTCTTCTTCAATATTACTTTGTCTATTCAGGGTCTTTTGTGGTTCCATACAAATTTTAGGATTGTTTGTTCTAGCTTTGAGAAGAATGCTGGTGCAATTTTGATGGGATTGCATTGAATGTGTAGATTGCTTTGGGTAGTAATGACATTTTCACAATGTTTATTCTTTCAATCCATGAGCAGGGAATGTTTTTCCATTTCTTTGTGTCTTCTTCAATTTCCTTCAGAAGTTTTCTATAGTTTTCATCATGCAGATCTTTTACATCTTTGGTTAGGTTTATTCCTAGGTATTTTATGGTTTTTGGTGCAATTGTGAATGAGATCAGTTTCTTGATTTCTCTTTCTGTTGCTTCATTGTTGGTGTATAAAAATACAACCGATTTCTGTACATTG
>NC_043706.1:68507106-68509725 GCF_006229205.1 Suricata suricatta | reverse complement strand
TTCAGAAGTTTTCTATAGTTTTCATCATGCAGATCTTTTACATCTTTGGTTAGGTTTATTCCTAGGTATTTTATGGTTTTTGGTGCAATTGTGAATGAGATCAGTTTCTTGATTTCTCTTTCTGTTGCTTCATTGTTGGTGTATAAAAATACAACCGATTTCTGTACATTGATTTTGTACCCAGAGACTTTGCTGAATTCATGGATCAGTTCTAGAAGGCTTCTGGTGGAGTCTGTCAGGTTTTCCATGTAGAGTATCATGTCATCTGTGAAAAGTGAAAGTTTGACTTCATCTTTGCTAATTCTGATGCCTTTTATTTTCTTTTGTTGTCTGATTGCTGATTCCAGGACTTCCAGCACTATGTTAAACAACAGTGGTGAGAGTGGACACCCCTGTTTTGTTCCTGATCTCAGGGGGAAAGCTCTCAGTTTTTCCCCATCAAGGATGGTATTAGCTGTGGGCTTCTCATAAATGGCTTTTTTAATGTTTAAGTAAGTTCTTTCTATCCTGACTTTCTCAAGGGTCTTTATTAAGAAAGGGTGCTGCATTTTGTCAAATGCTTTTTCTTCATCTATCGTCAGGATCATATGGTTTTTTGTCTTTTGTTAATGTGATGTATCACATTGATGGATTTACGAATATTGAACCAGCCCTGTAACCCAGGAATGAATCCCACTTGATCATGGTGGATATATCTTTTTATATGCTGTTGAATTCAATTTGCTAGTATCTTGTTGAGGATTTTCGCATCGTATTCATCAAAGATATTGGCCTGTAGTTCTCTTTTTTTGCTGGGTCTCTGTCTGGTTTGGGAGTCAAAGTGATACTAGCTTTGTAGAATGAATCTGGATGTTTTCCTTCCATTTCTATTTTTTGGAATATCTTGAGAAGAATGGGTATTAACGCTACTTTAAATGTTTGGTAGGATTCCCCAGGGAAGCCATCTGCCCCTGGGCTCTTATTTGTTGGGATATTTTTGATAACTGACTCAGTTTCTTCACCAGTTATGGGTCTGTTCAGATTTTCTATCTCTTCTCATTTGAATTTTGGTAGTGTGTGTGTGTTTAGGAATTTGTCCATTTCTTCTAGGCTGTCCAGTTTGTTGGCATATATTTTTTCATAGTATTCCTTGATAATTGCTTGTATTTTTGAGGGATTGGTTGTAATAAATCCATTTTTATTCTGGATTTTGTCAATCTGGGTGCTCTCTCTTTTTTCTGAGAAGCCTGGCTAGAGGTTTATCAATTTTGTTTATTTTTTCAAAAAACCAACTCTTGGTTTCATTGGTCCTTTCAACTGTTTTTTTTTTTTTTTTGTACTCTATATTGTTTATTTCTGCCCTGATCTTTATTATTTCTCTTCTTCTGCTGAGTTTGGGTGCTCTTGCTGCTCTGCTTCTCATTCCTTTAGGTGCAGTGTTAGATTTTGTATTTGTGCCTTTTTTCCTTTCTTGAAATAGGTCTGGAGTGCAATGTACTTTCCTTGTATTTGTGCCTTTTTTCATTTCTTGAAATAGGTCTGGAGTGCAATGTACTTTCCTCTTAGGACTGCCTTTGCTGCATCCCAAAGAGTCTGGATTATTGTATTTTCATGTTTATTTGTTTCCATGTATTTTTAAATTTCTTCTCTAATTGCCTGATGGCCCAACCATTCTTTAGTAGGGTGTTCCTTAACCTCCATGTTTTTGGAGGTTTTCCAGACTCTTTCCTGTGATTGATTTCAAGTTTCATAGCATTCTGATCTGAAGGTGTGCATAGTATAATCTCAATTTTTTTAATATTTATTAAGGGCTCCTTTATGACCCAATATGTGATCTATCTTGGAGAATGTGCCATGCGCACTTGATAAGAAAGTGAATTCCATAGCCTCAGGATGTAGAGTTCTAAATATATCAGATCCATCTGTTCCAATATGCTATTCAGGTCCATTGTTTTTTAGTGATTTTCTGTCTAGTTGATCTATCCATTGCTGTAAGTGGATTATTAAAATCCCTTGCTATTAGCACATTCTTATCAATAAGATTGTTTCCGTTTGTGATTGTTTTATGTATTTGGGTGCTCCTGAATTTGGTGAGTAGAAATTTATAATTGCTAGCCCTTCCTGATGGATAGACCATATAATTATTATATAATGCCCTTCTTCATCTCTTGTTACTGCCTTTACTTTAAAGTCCACTTTGTCCGATATAAGTATGGCTACTCCAGCTTTCTTTTGACTTCCAGTCTCATGATAGATATTTTTCCATCCTCTTATTTTCAGTCTGAAGGTGTCCTCAGGTCTAAAATGAGTCTCTTGTAGACAGCAAATAGATGGATTTTTAAAATCCATCCTCATACCCTATGTCTTTTAATTGGAACATTTAATCCATTTACATTCAGTGTTATTATTGAAAAATATGGGTTTAGAGTCATTGTGTTCTCTTTAGGATTCATGCTTGTAGTGGTGTCTCTGGTACCTTGTGTTCCTTGCAACATTTCCCTCATAGAGTCCCCCTTAGGATTTCTTGTAGGGCTGGTTTAGTGGTGATGAATTCTTTCAATTTTTGTTTATTTGGGAAAACCTTTATCTCTCCTTCTATTCTGAATGACAGGCTTGCTGTATAGAAGATTCTTGGCTGCA
>NC_043706.1:68493776-68507006 GCF_006229205.1 Suricata suricatta | reverse complement strand
AAAACCTTTATCTCTCCTTCTATTCTGAATGACAGGCTTGCTGTATAGAAGATTCTTGGCTGCATATTTTTTCTGTTCATTACATTGAAGATTTCCTGCCATTTCTTTCTGGCCTTCCAAGTTTTAGTAGATAGTTCTGTAACTATTCTGATAGGTCTCCCTTTGTATGTTAGGGCCCTTTTATCCCCAACAGCTTTCAGAATTCTCTCTTTATCCTTTTATTTTGCCAGTTTCGCTATGATGTGTCATGCAGAAGACTGATTCAAGTTATGTCTGAGGGAAGTTCTCTGTGCCTCTTGGATTCAATGTCTGCTTCCTTCCCTAGATTGGAAACTTCTCAGCTATAATTTGTTCAAGTACCCCTTCAGCCCCTTTTTCTCTCTCTTCTTCTTCTGGAATTTCTATAATAAGGATATTGTTCTGTTTGACTGCATCACTCAGTTCTTGAATTCTCGTTTTGTGTTCCTGGATCAATTTATTTCTCTTTTTCTTGGCTTCCTCTTTTTCTATAACTGTGTCTTCTAATTCACCTATTCTCCTCTCTGCCTCTTCAATCTGTGCAGTGGCCACCTCCTTTTTATTATGCACCTCATTTATAGCATTTTTTAATTCATCACAACTATTTTTAAGGTTCATAATC
This sequence comes from Suricata suricatta, assembly GCF_006229205.1. Lineage (NCBI taxonomy): Eukaryota > Metazoa > Chordata > Mammalia > Carnivora > Herpestidae > Suricata > Suricata suricatta. The sequence goes on along the minus strand of NC_043706.1, from coordinate 68,506,366 downwards.
TTTGTAGCAATAGCTTCTCTAGTGTCTCCCATGCCTTTTTCAAGCCCAGCGATTAATTTTATGACTATTGTTCTAAATTTTTGATCAGTTATGCTTATATCTGTTTTGAGCAATCCTTTAGCTGTCGTTTCTTCCTGGAATTTCTTTAGAGGAGAGGTCTTTTGTTTCATCATTTTGGCTAGTTTTCTGTCTCTTATAAGTTTTAAAAGCTTGTTATGAGCTCTGCACCCGTGCGTTCTGCTATATTAAAGGAGGCTCATTGACTGTCCAAGGCCTGTCCATTCAGGAAGTGTTCTCTTAATGCTGTCCTTTTGTCTCTCTTGTTGTGTCTTTGGTTATTTTATTTCCCTACTTGTAGTAATATTTAAGACTCTCCACCATGTGTACTTTGGCTTGTTTCTTGAGGTACCCCAACATGAGATGTGTGAGGAGTGGGAGATCCTTTGAAGGAGAGGCCAGCCTAACTTCCTGGTGGATGTGATTCAGGGTGAGGAAGAGAGAGAAGAGAGGACTCCACAGGCTCTGTCAGCAGTTGACGGGTCATCACAGTCCTGGGGGCTGGAGGTCCAAGATCAAGGGCTTCCCTCTGAAGGCAGGAGGGGAAGATGTGTTCTGGCCCCACCCAGCTTCTGGTAAATCCTCACCTGGTGCTGCGTATACCTGTGTCCACCTTTTTTTTTTTTTTATATTAAGATCCTGACCCTATTTTTATTTGGGGAGGTGTTTGCCTGGTATTATAAAGCTTTCTGGATCTTTGTTGTTTTATATATGTTTCTTGTATAAAGCATAGAATTAGGTTTTATTTTGTGGTCTAGTCTGGAAATCTTTCTTTCAATATATACATTTATTTATTTTATTGATATTCAGATAGGCTTGATCTTTGTACCCCTGTATTGTTGATACTCAGATAAGCTTGATCTTTGTTTCATTTCCCCTGACCCCTCTTCTCCAACAATAGATTTTAGTTGATAATATTACTTCTTACTCTTTATATTATTAAATATCATTATATTTCTCCTTCTTGGATTCTCAGTTTTAAATGATATCTTTTTACTCTAAACTATTACAGATGAATCAATTAATATACTTATTATAGCTACTATTTCTTTCTCCTTTTTCCTCCCAAGCTTTATTGGGTTTATAATTCTCATAATATCAGGACATAAAACATTTTTACTCTGTGCTGATACCCTATTATGCATTTGCTTTAGTCTTAATTCTGCAGTTAAATGTATTCAGTGCTCATAGGCACCCTTTTGTGGTGATGTTCTGAATCACCTCTCAGTCACCTGAAGTTTTTTCCAGCACAGTGGGACTCTCACTGTCATCTGATTGGTGAATTGGGTTCCAGAGACCATTTCAAGGTAAGTTTTCCAGGACCATGCTTGATTTACCTTGTGTTTCTGTAAAAAGGAAAGGTGAGCCTGAGATCAGAGCTTATGGTACAAGGAGTTTATTTGAGAAGTGACACCAGGAAGCTGGAGTGAGAGAACAGAGAGTGAAACAGGAAACAGAGGGAAATTCAACTCATAGGTATGTTATTGGATTGATTATCCTTAATGAGAGACTGATCTTTCTGAGGACTATACTAAAGGTGTCATAGCATTGTCTCCTTAGGGACAAAAGGATGGAGGATTATTTCATTGACTCCCATCCCAATTGGTTGAGGGCCTTAACATCCCCATACTTCCTGGTTAAGAATCCATGAGTGCTGAGTATGCCTCACCCTTGAGATACACTGCTATACGCACAAAATAGACTGAACCCTATGTGAAAATATTAGCCATAGATATAGATGGGATCAGAGGTGAGACCAAGAAGGATGTGAGGTACACAAGAGGCATCTGATATCATTCATCTGAATTTTCTGAAACTGTGATTTTATCTCTTAGATGAGAAGGTCATGATTATTTAATATTTCTCATCTATTTTTGAATTAATTTTATTGTCACTTTGTATTGTTAATTTTCCAGTTTTATTTTTACAGCCAAAGAATATGGCAGGTAGAATTGTCAGCTTTTTACTTTATTGAGATTCTATTTGAAGCTTAGTAGATGATCAAATTTTAGAGATTTTTTCCGTGAATATATGAAAAGAATGCCTATCTTCTCTGTAAAGCATAAATTTCAGTGTATGTCTTCATTCAAACTCTTATTATTTGTTCAAATCTCTATCTCCTAGTTTTTGTGCTTTTGTTCAGTTAAGAACTGAAAGAGACTAAGTCTCCCTTTTGGAATGCGGTTTTATCAATTTCTTCTTATATATTGCTTTAATGTATTTTCATTAAAGTTAATGGCCTCCATTTTGGAGGTTTGGAGGGTGTAATTACACACATCTCTCTCCTTTCCAGTTTATAAACTATTGAGAAAAATACTCAGAAATCAGATTGGGATGAAATATTAGCTTTATCCCATACTAAACTGCATTGGGGGATTGACCTTCTATGACTTCCTCACTTTATTTAGTCATTCACGGGGCAGCTAGATGGGAAAAGGCAGTAGCCCCAGACTTTCTAAATAGTGGGGGCAGGGACCACAAAGAGTTTGGAAGAGCATCTCAGGGCGTTTATCATGAAGTCGCGTCTGCATAGCAAGCACACTACTTCAGTGTTCATTCTAGTGGCTCGGCTAGGGAGGACTGAATGTCTCTCAAGTCACATATTAATGTGCCATTCTATGTTCTAGGCAGGTTTCCACACGGAACTCATTTTAAGTAGGTGGTTCTAAGCATGCCAGAGAGAGGAGTCCACGAATGAACAATGATCCTTTTCTGATTTCACTGATCCAATAAGTCATCCCTGTGGAAGGCACATAAGAGAGCTTGAGGGGAAGCACTCCTGGAGGTGTGGAATTAATTAATTCTGAGAGGCAGGGGAGTTTCTATTTAAAGGGAGGTAAGTACTCAGAGAGTGAGAAAATAGTATCTCTCCCCTTTGACATTACCGTGTAATTTTTTGCATCATTAAAAATCTTTTATCTCCAGCTAACTTCTTTCACCCTGAATTTTATTTTGGTGTTGATACTAAGCCCTCCTACTTCTTTTTGGTTTGAATTTCTCATTTCATCTTTGTTGATCCCTTGGTTTATTTTATACTTTCCATATAATTTTGTCTTTCATAGATTGCTTATAAAGAGTATTTAGTTGGATTTTTTTTCTTTAAAACCAATATAGTGTTTTAACTTTTTACATTTAGAGTTGTCACTTCTGGCTTTTGTTTTACATTTGTCACCTAATAATAGGATTTCTTGATTTATTTCCTTATTAGGTTTTTTGTCATTCTCTCTATTGATTTGAAAGCTATTAATCCTAATGCTTTTTTTTGTTACTTAAAATTAAATATGTAAAGGGGCACCCGGGTGGCTCAGGTGGTTAAGCATCGGACTTCAGCTCAGGTCATGATCTCATGTCTTGTGGGGTGAGCCCTGCCTCGGCTCTGTGCTCACAGCTCAGAGCCTGGAGCCTGTTTTGGATTCTGTCTCCCTCTCTCTGTGCTCCTTCCCCACTGGCATTCTGTCTCTCTTTCTCAAAAATAAACATTAAAAAATGTAAAAAAATTAAATATGTATGCATATATGTGTGTATTCATTCTTTTATTTATTTCCTAGATTTTTCTATTTGTGTCAAGAATAACCCCCACTCAGTGTAGAATATAAACTATTATACATTTTCCTCTCCTCCTTTCCCACTTAGTTTTTTGTTGAAACATTATAGGATTTTAAATTTATATTGTTATCATTTTCCCTTTCAAGACTTTTTCCTAATATGAATATTAAGTTTAATAACCATAATAACAATTACTTAGATGTTAACAATATTATTGGTTTTACTGCTTGCTGACTTTTCTTTTATATTCTGCCTTTGCTTTACAAATTTTTATTTATTTATTTTCAATGTTTCAAATATTTCCTTAGTAAGTTATAAAGTATGATATAACTTTAAAAATAGTTACTAAGACTGTATTTTCCCCTCAGATTGAAGTAAACCTGCATTCCTTAAATAATGACTATCCTGATTGAGTTTGGGAAATACAAGGGTAAACAAAATTAAGTATGCTTCTTTATTGCAGGCTTTTCAGAATCTGCACTGCACAATTTTATATTATGAATCTTTAAGAGGAGCATGCATCATTTCCTATACATGATGCCACTCGGGTTCTCCTGGTATTCAATGTTATAGAGAAGGACTATTATTCTAATTCAAACGTTCTCCCCTTAGCAGTGTCTTTGTTTGCCTCCATTTTATTTCATTATTGAAATGAAATGTCAACAGGACATGTTTACTGTAGGTCTTTTTAATCTTTCCTGGTACTCTATATCAGACAAAGTTTAGTGCATAAAACAGAAACTATTCCAGAATATTCTGAACAGAAAGGATTTAATACTGGAAACAAAGTGCTTATGAAATCAGAAGTGGAGGAGCAGTTTCCAGAAGCTTCTGCGTCTGACTCCCAGAACACTCCTGACTGGCCCACCAGGGCGCCACTTCCTCTGTAGTAATCAGGAGGCCACCTGACTTTAAGGAAGCCTAAATGTAGCGCAAGTCAGAGGATTAAAACCCACGGTCAGAAAACTACCTTCATTGCAATTGCGGGGCTGGAGCCCTAAGTCTGGTTCCTTCAGCCCCTGCAAGTAGCCAGAGACTGTATTCTCTACAGTCTTGGTTGCCAGCAGAAAAATTTCCCCAAACTGAAGGCAGAAAACCTTAACTCCATTGCACCCAGAACCCTAGATATGAGCAAGTATGGGGGATGTCATTTTTATCTTTCAAGTCTTTGGAGCTCAGGAAAATCATGGTTTCATGATTGGTAGAATCTTGGAGTGCTGGGCAGACTAGTCTAATGACCAAATGCCTCCAGTGATTGACACTGTAATAGGTAAGACTTCAAAAATAGTCCTCAGGATTTATTTTCTTTCTCTTCAACAGAAGACCAGTAAGCAATTCTGCTGGCCATGAATATTCTGGACCAACGCTCACTTAGGTAAATAATCCCAATGACTCCTACCAGTTCCTCTTTCCTTGTCTATCTCATAGCACTTTAAACCTGTTCCCCAAACTGTTCCTGTGGTTCCGAGCACTAAGACAGTGCTCAAATCCAGGAAATCAAAATAAAATTTGCAAGAATAATTGCCACATTGTTTAAAAGAAACATACTGAATGACTGTATAGTTGAATAACTGCCATATTCTGGTAGGGAGTTTTAGTACATACAGGTCAAGTTCCTTTACTAACTGATACAGCACCCAAGCCCTGTCCCTCAGTACCCCTGACCTGACACAAAGCAGAATCCTATTCTCTTGACCAGTTTTTTTAAAAATGTTTTATTTATTTTGATACAGAGAGAGACAGAGCATGAGAGGGGGAGGGGCAGAGAGAGAAGGAGGCACAGAACCGGAAGCAGGCTCCAGGCTCTGAGCTGGCTGTCAGCACAGAGCCTGACGCGGGGCTCAAACCCATGAACATGAGATCTGACCTGAGCCGAAGTCAGAGGCTTAACCGACTGAGCCACCCAGGTGCCCCATTGACCAGTTTTTTTGAACAGCCGAAAGAACCGTGAGTGTTTTCTTCAACATCCTATATGAGACACTCTAAAAGATACACATTTAGCAGCACCTGGGTGGTTCAGTTGGTTAAGTGACCAGCTCTTGATTTCAGCTTTGGTCATGATCTCAAGGTTGTTGAGATCAAGCTGCACTTTGGGCTCTGCACTGATGGTGTGGAGCCTGTTGCAAATTTTCTCTCTGCTCATCCCCTGCTCATGCATTTTCTCTCTCTCCTTCTCTCTTTTTCAGAATAAATAAATAAAAATTTAAAAATAAATAAATGGGGGCACCTGGGTGGCTCAGTCCGTTAAGTGTCCGACTTCAGTGCAGGTCATGATCTCACAGTCTGTGGGTTTGAGCCCCACGTCAGGCTCTGTGCTGACAGCTCAGAGCCTGGAGCCTGCCTCAGATTCTGTGTCTCCCTCTCTCTCTGCCCCTCCCCTGCTTACTCTCTATCTCTGTCTCTCAAAACAAAAAATAAAGATATAAAAATATTAAATAAATAGATAAAAATAAAATAAAAGATACACGTTTACTCACAGCTTTCACCACCCCTAAAAGTCATGAGAAAATACTGTCCTGTTTAGCCAAAAATTTTTACCAAGACAGTGAACATTTAAAAATATTGTCACCAGGAAGATCTTAGAGAAGAGAGACCAAAGGGAAGTCCTTCTGATCTCCTATTGTTGTTAGTTATTTTATCGGATTGCCTTGTTGGCACATGGCACAGGACCAAAAGGAGAGTGGATAAATGATAGAAAGCAAAGAACCCTAGCTTGCAGGGGGGAGCCAAGGGTTGTTAGCTAGCAGAGTATACTCAAGTCCAATCATTTAATTTCTCACTAGCAGTAAGAGGGGATAATGATACTTCTCCAGCCTACCTAGTGGGATTACTATCCATGGCAAATGTGTCTACATCAAAGTAGTGACAATAATATAGAGCAACAAAATAATAATTAATGGGGAAAATGGAACTGGTTTGTGAGAGTGAGAAGACTCAGTGGTTATGGGGTGACTAGGAACTCACCAGCACCCTCCCCAGGGCCACAGGCTTTGCCTCAGACATTTTAGTGGAGGACACAGAAACCACCATCTGTTCAGCGGCCAAGGCACTGAACAAAAATGCTCTGACCCTCAGTTGTACACAGACTGTGTCTGCATTGCTCAGGCTAGCAACTTTCTTGCTCACCCGTCCAGAACCTCGTTATGTGCAGCAAACTATTCATGAGCCTTTTCCCCCAAAGAGGGGCCTTGGTTCCAGAAAAGAATTCTGAAACACAGAACACTTCCCGCTGCGTGCTGAGACAGGGCAGTCAGACACGGGAGTGCTGCAATTCCTGCCCAGCCAGTTGTGCGGCCATGTTGTGCTGCTAATCAAGCCTTAAGAAGTATGTCTTTGGGACCTACTTTAAAATCGCTTCTTAGCTAACCAGAATGAATCAGAAGGGGAGGGATTTTTTTGTGTTAACCTGCTGCCCTGGAGATGTAAAGGAACCTATACTTTTCTGGATCTGTCTTTTCCAATAATCATTCAGAAGGGAAATCGAAATGAATAGTCAAACCTCTTGTAACTCTAGCCTGTGAAGCTCAAAATGCTTCCTAGGAGCTTGTGAGTCGATACAGTGGCATAACTGAGCCGACTGCTTCAGCAGCTTCTGCACACCTGCTGCTCTGATGACGCACCTTTAGCTTTGGTGGTAGTTTGAGGAAGCTGCTAACAATCGTGCTATTCGCCATAATTCTCAGATTTCATCAGACTAACGTGTCACATCTAACTAAAATGATGCAGTATTATCACCTTGCTCTACTCACCACAGCTGTCTCTGCTGAAATGTGACAGTTAACCTGGATTGTCCCCCAAAATGGGGAATAGTTTTGCTGTGGCTGATGTATCATCTTAGCAGATTTGTAGATCCATTAGTATTTAACCTGATATCTCTTCAAGAGTTTTGAATTTTTTCTTTTTAAACATTTTTATTTGTTATTGACAGAGAGAGACAGAGCATCAACATGGGAGGGCAGAGAGAGAGAGAGAAAGACACAGAATCTGAAGCAGGCTCCCGGATCTGAGCTGTCAGCACAGAGCCCGATGTGGGGCTCAAACTTACAAACTGCTTGAGCCAAAGCTTAACTGACTGAGCCACCCAGGCGCCCCTCTCCAACAGTTTTAATATTCTAATCAATCAATAGGGAAAAAAAGATATTTGAAAATTAATTTTCCTACATAATCCTACTCATGTTCCATGAAGTTTTTTTTTCTTGTTCTAATACATACGAATCGCCCTACTGAACTCACAAGGGGAGTATGAGGTTCAGGTGAAGTATTGTGTTTGAATATGCAGAGTAAGCTACCATGCATGCTCCAGGCACATGTGCTCAGTGCTAACCTAAACTGTGATCTTTATTGCCTGATAAAACGGGACCTGACTCTGAAGGAGGAGTCTTAAAAACATACACAGTGCTCTATATGCAATAGCGTTGGTAACAGAATAAAGCATTTTAAACTTCATTCTCAACTATCCTATTACAATACTAGCTCTGTTGCATTACCTCGTATCTGGGATTAACATTCATCTGTATTTATTGACTTTGTGTCTCTAAGGCAGATATTAATCTTTAAGACTCACCCTGCTCCTAATAAAAAATAATAATACAATAATAATAATAATAATAATAATAATGCCCAGTATTTCTTGTAACATTACCAAGCACTTGGTGAATAATTCTCTGTATATCATGCAAAATGGATACAGGGAACAGACATAATAAACTACAAAATTAGATTGACAAAAATCCACAAGAGTTCCATATCATCTTTTTCTTTTAATTTTCATGTGTTTCAGCCAAACTACACTGCCTTCCTCTTCTGAATTAGCTGATGTGGCTGTCTTGCCAATATGCAAGTTTTCAGAATTGGCTCCGGGCAAAGAGTGGACTCCTCCACACTCAATTCTACACAGTTTTCCTTCAGTGTAGCACATTCTCCCAAGACACCCATTTGGATCCCCTTCTGAATTTCCCATCTCTCAGAATCTAGGATGTCCAACTTTCAGTTCGGAAACCATTGCGTTTCAAGAAACTTTCCACAAAGACAATGGTTCACAGCAAACAGAAACAATTAGGTTGAAGGATGATCTGTCTACTCTACCAGTGGAAAGTGTATGTGGGAAGCTATCTACGGTACTTATGATGAAGGCTAGCCTGCACTCTTTTTATAATCTTGAATCCATTTTGTGAATTACAATTAAGTAACACTTTGGCAGAAAGAATGCTGAATTGAACCTTGATATCGAATGTACCTCCCATGGATTTCCTTTAGAGGGCACTATTGATTCTCTGAAACCATGGAAACCTTTCTTCATGTTTCCTTGGTAAAGTTGACCAATTTTGAAATCATATTGGGTTTCAAAATCTACTCATCTAGAATATTAGTACCATACCCATTACCAAATCTATACTTTGAATATGCTGTCAATGTAGAACAGCCCGGAAGCTGAACCAGAGTACTGGTTGTTAGGACAAGTCTTCAATACTTGTGTAGTTCTACATTTGGAAACTTCAACTGGTTTATTTGCTTTTGAAAATTCATTAAGTGGGAACTTCCACTTGTAAGTTGATGCCAAATTTAAATTAAACAATTCAGTCTTTTGTTTAGAAAGACAAATTAGCACCTCTTTGGAAATTTAGGTCTCATTCTAGAAGTAGATAATTATTAACGTATTTTTGGAAGAAACCATGTATTTTCATTCAGACATCCATCAAGGTCTGGAGATATTCTAAAATTTCTTCTTCATATTTCTTAAGTTTCATAGACTGCCAATTCAAGGAATTTTGATAAAGTCCTTAGGAGAGAACTTTTCTTTTTTCATTCTTTTATGTTAACAGAAATATAAATTTATAAGCTGGCTCACTGCAGTCTTTATCTAATTTCAAAATAATGGAAAATGTGAGATATTTCAATATTTCTGGAACATAAGTTTTCAGATATAAATACATCATGCCATCATCTACCTGGGTTTGCTTAGCTTTCATATCATAAGATACTATTCAATACATGTGCCTCATATAATAGTTTCTTACTAATTCAAAAATATTCTAGGATAGTACTAGATAGTAGTCTCATAGGCATTTTATAAATAAATTAACAAATGCAAAAGCCACATATGTACTAAGCATAAGAGAAAAAACTGATGGATATTCATCATTTGATGAATTAAGTATAAGTTATCAAACCAGACTTTATTCTTCAGAATGGTCGCTGTCTCTCTTCCTAACCTTAGTTTCCTCTATCAGTAACCTATGCCCCCAGTAAGTAGCACCACCCACTATTATCTGGACATGGGCTTCTCCATATTCTTCCCTTTACTCACCCAGAGTCTTCTGCTCAGAATGCATTTTCCTCCCCAGCTGGTCCTCTCAAAACCCACAAGCAGTCCAATCCATACTTTAAGTGGCATTTTGAATAACTAACTTAACTGAGTGCCCTTCAGAAGCAGTCTATGATCCTGTGAATTTGCTAGTTAGGTATAATATCCTTGTGGAATTTATCTGTTGTGTTTTTAAGTGGCTCAGGTGTTTGTTTTATCACTTCTTCTAAACTGCAAAATTTTCAGTTTCTTTTGGGATCTGTATCAAATCTAATGCCCAGTATGTGTTAACAGCTCACTACATATTTTTTTCAAATTAATTGGGTTAAAGTGAGACATTATTGCCATTTGTTTAATGAGGGGCCATGGAATCCAGAACTTGGACAGTGTAAGGTTAGATGCTAGAGACATTAAAGGTGAAGTCAAAGGCCTTACTAACTGATTGAATGTAGGAAGCATTCTGTCACTCTTATGTTCTCTATCCTATTTTATTTTAAATTCTTACACTTGTCTGATATAACACAATATATATTCCCTCACTAGAATGAAGGTCATCTATATAAGCAAAACCTTTGTTGATGTTAGCACTATATCCACAGCATATGGAAGAATCCAAGATATATTTTAGATGCTCAATATTTAATGGGTGAATAAACTAGTAAGGATACAGAGGTGACAGCAAATTGTCCTTTTAGATGGATAGCAGCAGCATCGACAGGTTAGAAAAAAAGAGAAGTAATGTTTGGAGAGGATATGATGATTTCAGTTTAGTTAGAGATGCACATATGGCTATTCAAGTAGAGATGCTGAGGAAGTAACTGAAAATTGCTATTGTAATTTGAGGAGAAAGTCAGACTCAGATATGCAGATTTGGGACTTAAGACATAGCTGGAATTATTGAAGCCCAGGGGCTCACACGGTGTCGTGAGGGGAGAATGTAGGAAGGTCTGCTTTGGTAATTTCACTGGAAAGCAGCAATACAGCATGGCAGAGCTAAGAGCCCCAGTGTGAGTGATAATTGGTCATACAAATGAGAAGAAAACCAGGGATATTCTGTGTCCTTTTCTTGACTAACCTCTGTGCTATCTTTGACATCACTGAATTTTTCTTCCCACTGAACTTTGCCATTCTTTACTGTTCCATTCTCCCTATCCCACATTAAATTCTGTAGATTTTTATCTTTTGAATTTATTCTACCTTCTTTTCACCAATCATCATAGCTGTAGTTCAGAAACATCATCATCTGTATCCAAATTCTTTTTTTTTTAATTGGTGGGGGGTGGAGTGGGGAGAGGGGCAGAGGCAGAGAGAGAATCTGAAGCAGAACTCATGCTCAGAGCAGAGCCAGATGCAGGGCTCAATTCAAGCCAAAATCAAGAGGTGGATGCTCAACAGACTGAACTACCAAGACTCCCCGACCCGAATTCTTTAGTTCCCTCCTCACTGTCCACCAGCTTCTGGGCACATGTCTGCCTATTCCATCCCCTACCATTTTGCAAAAATGACCCAAAATATAAGTCTGTCATGCTAAATAGTTCAATTTTTCTTTGGCTATCCATGATCCATGTTGATTTGCCCAAACCCTTGACTGACCTGGCTTCTGCATTCTTGAACAACTTCCACTCTTGCCTCTCCTTTCCATTCCTTACCATTTCCCCAACCATACTAAGCCGCTTGTACTTCCCTGATTGCAACATGATGTTCCTTGTGCCTTTGACATTTTTCAATTTGACAAACTCCTTACTTTTTCCTAATAACAGTCCAAGAATTGTCTCTCTTTGAAGCTTCATGGACTCCTAGATTTAGATGTTTATTCTTCTCGTGTACCCCAGTATAGCTTTCACTTGTTTCCTGGGCTGTCTTCCCACTAGCCTTTATGAGCCTCCTTGAGGGCAGACACTGAATTCTTTCAATATCTGCATTCACAGCATTTATCCCAGTGTGTGGCATGTGGCAGGTGAATGATAAAATTTTGATCAAATAAATGGATGTAAAGGAGGGAAAAAAATCAAGGGCAGGGATGTAGTGATTGGAAAATTTGGAGCCAATCAATGACATTTGGATTCATTTACAGAGAAATAACTCAGAAAACTTGGTAGTATGGTTAAAACAGAAGCAAGATGACCAAATTGAGCCAATGAAGATAGACTGTTTTTCCCATAACTGTGGTAGGGGAGCTAAGGTAGCTTGGTAGAATAGCAAGTTTGGGGAAGCTTTAATTTTAAATTTTAACTTAACTTATATTTAATTTTTGTTTTTTATTTTGAATGAGGAAAAATGAACATAAGCAAGTGGCCTAATAAAAAGGGAGCTATTGCTAATTAAAAAAAAAAAAAGATAAACTAACAGGGAAAAGTCCCATAGGAAGGAGGAAGAGATGGACTCAAAGGCACATGGTGAAGTAGACTTTGTGATGATCTAAAGTATCTTTACCCTTTCTTGCGGTAACTACCCTTAACTTCAAGTATCTTTTTCTTTTTTCTTTTTTTTTTTTAATTTCTGTCCTTGACGGAATGTATTAAATAAGCAAACACCACCAACAAGCAAAACAAGTACTACAATGTAAAAATATTAAAAAAAAGAAAACCCTCTCACATGCATAAATGAAAGATTGCACACAAAAGCTCACATATTTTCAAGCTTCAATAGTAAATATTCTGCTACTATGTATTAAATACTGCAT
>NC_043706.1:68435016-68493676 GCF_006229205.1 Suricata suricatta | reverse complement strand
CCACTCTCTTACACCATACACAAAAATTAACTCAAAATGGCTGAAGGACCTGAATGTGAGACAGGAAACCATCAAAACCCTCGAGGAGAAAGTAGGAAAAAACCTCCTAGACCTCCACCGCAGCAATTTCCTACTCGACACATCCCCAGAGGCAAGCAAGTATCTTTTTCAAGTCCAAGACCACCAGATGATTAACTCCAGGAAGCTCTATCCCCATTGTATTTTATGTGAAATACACAGAACACAGAAATCCATATGAATTATGCCTCCTGAAATTGTGCAATTGGACAATGCTGCCTGGGTACCCCAAATTCTATATGCATTGAAGAAATTTAACTCCACCCTATTTCTAGATAGAGAGAATGGGTTCAAGCTTAAAATAACATGACCTTCTCACCTGTCCTTAGTTACAGGTTTAGGGAAGGCATTTCATTCTATTTAGACCAGTGAGATATGAGAGGGATATTTTTCAAACTTTTGAAAAGAAGCTTCTCTGCTCTTCCGAGAGACATTTTAAAACCAATTCTTGTTCTCTGCTTGAATGTGTGAAATGAATCACGTGGCCCTGGAACTGGTGCAGCCATCTTGTGATCCTGAGGAGCCCTAACCTTAAGGTGAAGTCAATATCAGCAAAGACAGAGAAGAAAGAACAGAATTAAGTTCCTCATGACACTTCTGAGCTGCTGAAGTCTGTCCTCCTTCTAGACCTTCCTATAAGTACCTGTAATTCTTCTTTACTGTTTTAAGCCAGGACAAATACAAAAGAAGCTATGCTAGCTCCAGAAAAATAATACAGACCCATCTTCCTCTGAGACCAGAGAATGAAGATACAGAGAAACATGAAGTTTTTTTGTGTGTTTGTGTGAACGTCTATTTGTGTGTTTTCTATGAGCTAGAAAATACATTTAAGACTATATACTCTTGATTTCATATATCCTCACAACAGTTTTATGAGAGCCATTGTCAACCATTATTTTATATGAAAAAACTGAGGCTGTAAGAAATTAAGTGATGGGATGGGTCACTTGGCAGTATGTAGCAGAATGTACAGTTAAGTAGCATGTAAGTCCAGGCAAAGAGGCTTCCAGATACCCTAGCCCTCAGGTTAGATTGCAGGAATTTTCTCAGGAAAAAAGGGAGTATGCAGAGGCAGAGAGCATGTGGAGTCAGGGTGGAGCAATGCCTGAGGAGTGTAGGAAAAAAGCAGGGAGTCAATTTGAGATAAATGAAAAAATTACTGAGGAAGAGAGAGGCCTTGGTAATATCACATCTCTGTTTCACAGATTATCTTGAAGAATATAACAAGGAAAAGTTGTAAATTTCCCCATGATGGTGCATCAATCTATCTTCATATCAAAAATATTGAACGGAGGAAGATTTGAATGTCACCACATTGAATTAAACTTCCTGACCTTGGATATGTGGAATCTGAGGTCCAGGGAGAACACCACATTATAATAATAATGACTAAAGTCTTTGAAATTCACAGCTGACCAATTCTCTCATGAGCTTGGCTTCCCCATCCATGATTTTTCTGGAAGCCACATTCAAAATAAGTAAGCCAGAGATGGGTGGCATTTACAGGGATAAACAGGCAGGGATCCAACCCATTCCTCTGTTTATAGACTCTCAGCTTGTCAGCGATATGTAAACACTAATGGATACTAGCTACTTCATTCTTTTTACTGCATTTTCTTCCTTTCAGGAAAATCCCTTCTTAAAAAATTTTGTCTCCAACTTTTGCCTTTGTATTCTTTTTCCTGTGCCTGGTGGTGGGAATCCACTAGAACTCAGGTGCAGAAAATTCAGGGCTGAGTCCTCCTCAGATGCTGACTGTGCCTGTAGGTAGGATGTTTGTCCTGCCTATCCAAGTTGGGATAAATGAGTGGGAAAGGGGTGACCAATGAAATGACCATGAAATAAAGTCCTCTGTGAATAAGCAGATTTGGGACATTGGAGATGGTAAGACGATTTCTAGTCCTTGCCCTCAAAGATGGTTTTTGGAGACAGGTAAAGATAGAGAAGGCTGACTTATCAATATGGGAATGAAAAAAATGGGGGGAGGGGGAACCCTGAATATATTCCTGGACAGAATCAAGATTCAAAATGAGTATGATAGACTTGGATATAGAGTAAAACAAATGAAACATGGCTTAGTAAGGATTAATAGAAAGGCCAGAAGCTGAATCAGAGATTGTTATAGCTGTAGAGATCCTGTTTTGGATTCAAAGAATTGAATTAATTCAAATTGGAGAAGATGACCTTTAATAGTTTCTCACATAGAAATTCTCTGAAAAAGTCTTAGTTGACTTCATGTTGATATGAACTGTGGCCTTTGCTGGACAGACATGAAAGCAGCAAACAAGTCCATTGGATACTGGGTGGCTTGATCACGTGTCTACTCTTGATGACCCACTTTAAGAAGGATGCCAATAACTCATGACAGGAAGGAGTCAGAAAATCATGAAGGAAGGTTGAAGAACTAGGGATGTAGTACTGAAGAAAAATTAAGGAAGCAGGGGGAGCAGTCTTTCAATAGCCAAAGAATGAATTATCTAATGAATTAATGAGTGGCTGAATTAAATGATCTCAAAGGCCCTTCAACTCTAGGATTTAATGATTTATGACTTTTCAAACCATGTCTAGTTCATGCAGAGAGAGCCATAACTTAATATGGTCTAAATAAGCTTTCAGTGTTTTCTATGCATATTTACACATATTTTTTATTCATGTATTCACATTCTACATATTTTTCTTAATCAAATAATGACTATTTTGTGTGTACTGATTATAATTGATTTTTTCACTTAACATATAGAAAACATTTTTGTATGTCATTTTATGACCTGACTTTTATAGATTATGCAGTGTTTATGTTCCATAATCATGTAACCAGCTCCCTATTTTTAGACACTTGCATTGTCCTCAATTATTTAATAATTATAGGTGACCATGTAATAAACCTTCATACCTTCTTTTCAGCAAAACTAGACTCAGCTTTAAGGAGAAAAGGTTCCATGAATACATCACACAAACCAAAAATCAAACCAAATAAGAGAAAATAACTTACTCTTGACATTTAAAAAACATCTAATTTTCCTTATAATTTTACTTTGCCTGGAAACATTTTGAGGCAGGAATTCTGGCTTTTAAATGTTCTAGGCAGCAGGGAACACACCATTCATTTGATATGTTTTTTTTCCCTCCATTTATAAAATTGTCCCCTTCATGTTAAAATTGCCTCAGGATACAAGTACAAAATATAAAACATTTAATTAAAATATATAAACCAGAACACTAGTATGGTAGCATAATCAATGTTAATGACAACATGAAAATATAATAGTCACCTTTGAAGATGTAGGAGAAACCCTAGGTTAGTTTTAAAATATAGGATGTGAAGTAGTTCAAATTGCAGTTCAACATAATAAGTTAGAGTACCACACATGACCACATTAGATACAAACTGCATTATTTTAAAATAATTCTGTTTACTTTCTCTATTTCATTTCACAATTCTGAGATAAGTGTGCTAGAAGCAAAACACTTAATTTGAGAGAGTTTTTGGCTCCAAAATCAAAAGACAGATGCGGGTAGGTATGGGAACATTTGAAAAGGTTTCCCTTTGGAAATAATGATTGTTTTTGAGAATTCAAGCTCTTTTATTTTTGTGCTATATGATTTAGTTAGACAAGTGCTTGTGGAAAATATTTTATTTGCAAATAAAGCCATTCCCACAGAACTCACCTTGTAGGCATAATCCCGAAGTTGGGCCCAATCTACTTTTACCAAAGAATTTTTTAAAATTTTAAGATAGACAATTCTTATAGAAATCTCTAAAGATGATTAGGTTGAGCTATGACTCCAAATGGCAAAAATTTCCATAATAAAACTTCTTCTCATTATCTGAGAAGGCTTCGTTGACTTTTTCCTGAAGGAAAGAGGTTGGCAAAGAAAGGAATCTCAAATAAAACAAAAACAAAACAAAACAAAACCACCTGAGAGAGCTTTAAAGGGAACTGTTCTAAGGCTTCGATGCAGCCTTATTAAATCACATAGTCACTTTCTTTGGGGTAATTTAATATTTGTTAGAAATGGCATTGTTTGAAACTACACAGCCCAGAATAAGTCTTCAACATGCTCTGTCCCTAGTGGAGAGAGGCAGTCCCTATGTCTCCATGGAAACCAGACTTTTAGTTCTTGGCCTTTGAGATGCCTTGTATTTGTTGTAATTTTTCCAGCAAGCAGCTGTCCTTACAAAGAACATTCTCCAGGGTCCTGGCATCATGAGATTTGTGCAGAGATTTCTGTAGAGTTTGTCAAACTGAAGACATGCCACAGACCTTGTTCTCATTTTTTAGAGCCCAGTCACTATGATGGCCTGACCATGTAATAAACCTTCATACCTTCTCTTCAGCAAAACTAGACTCAGCTTTAAGGAGAAAGTGGCTAAGAAGAGTGTGTTGGGGACATAGATTGTTTTTGCAGCTTGTAAGATTGGGGAAAAAAAGAAGAGACAGAAATGAGAGGGAGAACTTTAAAAAAGACAAAACCATCACTTAGTGTGTAGTAACGAATTGAGTTTACCCTTGGGGTGACTGGGTGACTCAGTTTGTTAAGCATCATGACTCTTGATTTCGGCTCAGGTCATGATCTCATAGTTGTGAGATGGAGCCCTGTGTCAGGCTCCATGCCCAGCAAGAGTCATTCTCTCTCTCTCTCTCTCTCTCTTCGGCTTTCTTTCAAAAACAAACAAACAAAGAAACAAACATTACCCAAAGAGAGGTCAGGCTTTTATCTTAGAGGTCCTTAGAGGGTGATCTCTAAATTTTTGAAATGTAACCCCTGATAAGATTATCTGAGAAACTCGGGTCACACCAATAACCTATCAGTGTGATTTAGGGTGAGGACTTTGGGTCATGTGTTATCAAGTAGATCTCCAGAGAGGCTGGATACTAAGGTCAGCGATGTAGATGACCAATCAGGTTTAGGTAACTGAGGCTCAATCAAAATTCTGCACATCAAGGCTTGAGTGAGTTACCCTGATTAATAATACTTTGTGTCTATTTTCTCACATTGTTACTGAAAGAGCTAATGCTGTTCACACTCTCCTCAGAGAGAGCAATAAGAAGCTCTGAATTTGGAACTCTCCTGGACTCTGTCTGCCTCATGCAGGATTGATTGTTTTTGCAGCTTATAAGATTTGGGGATGAATGTCTTCCCTTGGCTTATTTTAATCTGTCCTGGTGCACTGTAATAAACTATAACCATGATTGTAATGATGATGCTTCCAGTGAGTTTTGCAAGTCCTTTTAGTAAATTATTGAAATGGAGGGTGATCAGTTGGAGACTCCAAACCTGTACTTGGTGTCAGAAGTGAGGGTGGTCTTGTGGACTGCTACTTAATGACGCACTCAGCGGCAACCTAGCTCCCTCCGTTCTTCCTCATAATGACCCGCCTACAAGCTGTGTCACCTTCTCCTCCATATCCCCTCTTTGGCACCCACCCCACCAGTCTATGATTCAGCACGTTCAATACTGAATAAGAATATAAGATTGCCACACCCAAATATTTCTCCTCAACCTTCCCCTATCCCCTCCTTAGGAAAAGTCTATTCCAGCTTGGCTGCTCCCACTCTGGCTTCCTTCTTACAAGAATATACTATCTTTACTCAGGCTGTTTCCCTTGCCTTGATTGTGCCCTTCCCCTTATCTCATCCAAATCCTACCTGTATAAACATTTAAAAAGAGAGAGAGATTATGTCAATAAATGCAGAAAAAGAATTTGACAAAGTACAACAATCATTCATAATTTTTAAAAAAACACCTCCACAAGGTAGGTCTAAAGAGAACATGTCTTAACATAATAAAGGAAAGAACTTATATGAAAAACCCACAACTAACATCATACTCAATGGGGAAAGACAGAAAGCTTTAAAGGAATAGGACAAAGATGTCAACTCTCACTACTTTTATTCAACATAGTCCTGGAAGTCCTAGCCACAGCAATCATACAACAAAAAGAAATAAAAGACATCCAAATAGTTAAGAAAGCATTAAAACTTACACTATTTGCAGATCACATGATACTATAAATAGAAAACTCTGAAGACTCCACCAAAAAATTACTAGAACTAGAACTGATAAATGAATTCACTTACATTGCAGAATATAAAATCAATGAACAGAAATCTGTTGTATCTCTATATGCTAATAATGAAGCAACAGATATTTTAATCTCCTTTATAATTGTACCAGAAATAATAAAATACCTAGGAATAAACTTAGCCCAAGAGATTAAAGATCTCTGTTCTACAAACTATAAAACACTGATGAGAGAAACTGAAGGTGACACAAACAAATGAAAAGATATTCCATGCTCATGGATTGGAAGAAAATACCCAAAGCAATCTACAGATTTAATGTAATCCTTATCAAAATACCAACTGCATTTTTTCATACAACTAGAATAGACAATTCTAAAATTTACATAAAACCATAAAAGACCCCAAATAGCCAAAGCAATCTTGAAAAAGAAAAACAAAATTAGAACTATCAAATTCCAGACTCTAAGTTATATTACAAAGCTACAGGAATCAAAATGGTATGGTACTGACAAAAACGTTAGATACATAGATCAATGGAACACAATAGAAAACCCAGAAGTAAATGCAAAATTTTATGGTCAATTAATCTTTGACAAAAGAGGCAAGTCAATGCAATGTGAAAAAGACAGTTTCTTCAACAAATGGTATTGGGAAAAGTAAACAGCAGCATACAGAAGAATGAAACTGGACCACTTTCTTATACTACACACAAAAATAGATTCAATATGGATTAAAAACCTAAATATGAGATGGGAAGCCATCAAAATTATAGAGGTGAAACAGGTAGTAACCTCTTTGACATTGGCCATAGCAACTTCCTACCTGATACATCTCCTAAAGCAATGAAACAAAAGCAAAAATAAACTATTGGGACTACATCAAAATAAAAGGCTCCTAACTGTGAAGGAAATAATCAACAAAACTAAAAGACAACCTATGGAGTGCGAGAAGGTATTTGCAAATGACCTATCTGATAAAGGGTTAGTATCTAAAATATATAAAGAACTTTCATAACTCAGGATCAAAAAAATAAATAATCCAATTTAAAAATTAGCAGAAGACACAAACAGACATTTATCCAAAGAAGACATCTAGATCGCTAATAGACACATGAAAAGATGGTCAACATCACTCATCATCAGAGAAATGCAAATCAAAATCACAATGAGATATCTCCTTAAACTTGTCAGAATAGCTAAAATAAAAAGAATAAGAAACAAGTGCTAGTGAGGATGTAAATAAAAAGGAACCTCCATGCACTGCTGGTGGGAATGCAAACTTGTGCAGGCACTGTGGAAGACAGTATGGAGGTTCCTCAAAAAGTTAAAAATAGAACTACGCTGTGATCAAGTATTACACTACTGGGTATTTACCCAAAGAATACAAAAACACTAATTCAAAGGGATACATGGACTCCTATGCTTATTGCAACATTATTTACAATAGCCAACTTATAAAAGCAGTTCAAGTGTTTATCAACTGAAGAATGGATAAAGAAGATGTGGTACACAGACACACCCACACCCACACTCACACAAATACAATATTATTCAGCCATAAAAAAGAATGACATTTTGCCATTTACAAGGACACAGATGGATCCAAAGAATATAATGCTAAGAGAAATAAATCAGTCAGAGAAAGTCAAATACAATACGATGCACCTCATATGTGGAATTTGTGAAACAAAACAAATGAGCAAAGGTAAAAAAAAAAAAAAAAGAGAGAGAGAGAAAAAAAAAGATAAGGAGATGAACCAAGAAATTGGCTCTTACTAACGACAACAGATGGTTCTCAGAGGGAAGGTGGATGGAGGGATGGGTGAAATAGGTGATGGGGATTAAAGAGTATGCTGACCATGATGAGCACTGAGTAAATTATAGCATTGCTGAATCACTCTATTGTGCAAATGAAACCAACATAACACTATGTTAAATATAATGGAATTAAAATTTAAAACTTAAAAAATAATTTTAAAAAGAGAAGGAAAAATCACAATGTCTTAGAATTTTATTTGAAATGAATTAAACATCAGTTATAAACTGGTAGGATCCAGGGAGAGATAATAGTCTATAGTGGAAGGTAATGGAATAGACACACCACCAGGTATCACTAGGATCCAAAGCCACAAAAGTGTTTGGTCTAATTTTCAGAATGAGCAAAATTTGCTGATATTTTATTCATTGGGAATGCTCACTATGGAACTGATAAATGTTATGATTAGTCTTATTCTCACAACAGCATTTTCTTTATACCTAGGTATCTGGATGGCAGTGGTAGAATATTTGTGACTTCATCTGTTCTAGGTTAATGATAACCCTGGATTTGAGGCCTCTTTGATTACACAAGTACAAGTCAATTGAAGCATAATTTGTCTCATCCCTAATTTCCTGAATCTTTTCTTCGTTTTCTTTCTTTTTTTTTGGTAAAGATTTAAAGAATAAAATAAAAATAAAAATTTAGCCAGTTATGACTCAATAATGTCCCAACACAAAGATATACAAGCTACCTAGAAGCATCACAGCTTTTGAGTTGCTGATGGGACACCGTATTTCTTTGGTTACCTGCCATTATACACACAGCCCTATCCCGAGGGCTCAGGTGGGGCTGGTGACGTCACATTGCTCATTTGCAATCAGAGAGATACACCATCACACCAAACCACACACTAAATAAACCATCTTATAATAGTTTTATAATTCATATGTAAATATATAATATAATTTATATAATATTATAATGATAGACCTACAAAATGTAATGTAGTGACTTAGAGGCCCTTTTGAAGAAATTTCGTGTCAGGCTTATTTCCAATGTTCCAATTCTTAACACATCATCTTATACCATATTTGTACTTGTATGTTCACAAATAAAGGATCTTTACAATATTTTTTTAAGTCCTATTTTCACCTCTGTGGCAAAATGTAAGTTCTTAAAATGTCACTTCCTGACCTTAGCTGGATGTTACAGATTTTCCTTGCTGCCCTTTCATCTCAGTATAGACAAGAGATATCTTAAAAAATGTAGTTTATCTCTGATTGCTAGCCCACCCTGTATTTAGGAAAACCCCAGTGCTTTAGCACTGGGGAAGATGTTTAAACATAGCATACATACAGCTTTTCTATCTCTTTTCACTTCAGAGCTGCTCCAAAGTTCACATGTCCTTAGGCAACTGTCAGGTTTATCAGATAATGTATGAACAGCTGTCAGGTTTTGCTAAGCTTACCACTGCCTCAAATACAGTTCAACTCCTACTCCCTCTCAAGGGGTTCTTTCTATCATATTTCTTTTTTCCTCCATCAGCATCAGCTTCCCTCTTCATTTTTATGCACCTGCTCAGCCTTTTCCACACCGTTGACATGTTTTTCCCACCCAGAATGATGCTTTTTTTCTTGCCCCATCTCCAAAACCTACCAGTTCTTCAAAGCAAGCCCCAGTGACTTTCTCCATATTAGGAAGGGCCCTCTGCTAAAACTCATAATTTTAATTTCTCACCTCTTTGGCCTCTAAATGAAGTTATATGCTTATGAACTATTTAGTTGGAAGGGTCTTTGGGGGCCTTTCAATTCAACCTCTCTCCAAATGCAACAATTCACCCCAGCCCATGTCTTAATTGGGAAGAAAAGCATGCTGCTCCCGCCCCAACTTCCAGTCTGACTTGGACAATGTCTTGTTAAGAGTTCTCCCTTACAGTGAGCCACAGTGTGCCACTCTGCAACCTTAAGTTTTCCTCTACAGCAAAATCAGATACAGTGAAGTCACAATTTATTCAGGGGCTTGTTTTTAAAGTGGGCAGATAGGTTCACTATTACCCTTGGAAATCCCAGTCCAAGAAATTATTACTTTTAAATAGTTTATTGTCAAATTGGTTTCCATACAACACCCAGTGCTCTTCCCCTCAAGTGCCCTCCACCATCACCACCACCTCTTTTCCCCCCTCCCCCTTCCCCTTCAACCCTCAGTTCATTTTCAGCATTCAATAGTCTCTCAAGTTTTGCATCCCTCTCTCTCCCCAACTCTCTCTCCCTCTTCCCCTCCCCCTGGTCCTCCATTAGGTTTCTCCTGGTCTCCTGTTAGACCTATGAGTGCAAACACATGGTATCTGTCCTTCTCTGCCTGACAATCCAAGAAGTTATAAACAATAATCCAGGAGTTATAGTAAATATGGTTTTATGTACATAGTCTCTTCTTTTAGAACGTACATCATGGCCATTTTCCCCTCCATTTTTGGAAGAGATTTCTATTTCCTTTGCTGATTTGCAAATGTAGTTGCTGACTTGCAGCTAAAGGCCATTTTGTCTAAAACACATATTGTTGTTGTTGTTGTTGTTTTAGCTCTACAATCATGTTAACTTAGAGAGATGCTCACAAGATAAGAGGCATCAGGGAGCAGAGACCAGTGAGGTAATGTAGGTATATGTTCTCTCCAGGATACATCTACTCCCTCTCATAAATGATAGGGTTCACATATTTAAAGGTAACTCACAGCTCTCCTCAATGACTTGTGTTACTTTTGTCATTTTGATGGATGATTTCCCTCCTGCTTCCCACTGTTACTCAGTAGTTTTGTTCTTTTGCCAGTCAACTCTGATGTTGATGCCGCAAACTCTCTGGTTTTCTGAGGCAGGGCATCGTCTGACACAGGTAGGTTGAGTTGAGGTGAGAGAGGGACAGCCAAGCAGAGAGTGTCCAGGAGGCAGACAGACAACTCAAGTATTAGAGCCAAAGTTTGGGCAAAAAATCAGGACACTGAAGGTTTTGGAGTCACTCGTAGGAAGGTGACTGTCTTGGCCTCACAATTAGATTATATTTGTTCTAGGGGCACGGACTGCTCCATATATTTCTCTGAAGCCTCATTTCATGAAAGCAACTCAGCAGGCACTAAACAAATATTCATTGAGTTACAATTGGATCCAGGTTCTAGGGAGCACAGAACATAAAAGCAATTAACTTAGGGAAAAAGGGGAGAGAGTGGTTGGAGCACATTGCATTTTTATGAGCAACAGAGATGCCTGCCTCCCCACCCACCTCTAAACAAGCCTGCCTTGAGGGGTGTGCGGCCGGCTCAGCCGCTTGAACATCAGACTCCTGGTTTTGGCTCAGGTCATGACCTTGCCATTTGTGAGTTTGAGCCTTGCAGTGGGCTACCCAGTGTCAGTGTGGAGCCTGCTTTGGATTCTCTCTCTCTGTCCCTGTCTCTCCATCCCTCCCCAACTTTTCTCTCTTTTTTTCTCTCTCCGTCAATAAACAAATAAACTTAAAAAAAAAATTAAAAGGCACGTATGACCATACATCCACATACTGTTCATACAACCTGTGAAAACTAGACTCTACAGACTTCCTCAGGTGCAGGGGGGAGAACTGGTAATTGAGGGACAAAGGAAGAGGGCTTCAGGCTCCCCACCTCACCTCCAGCAGGGCAGTTCTTTTTTAAATATTATTTATATTGAGTCCCCTAAAGACTTTCTTTGACAAAAGGATTTGAAAGAAGAAAGGCAGAGAATAAGAACAAAGAGGAGGAGAGAGAAGAGGTCACAACCCTGCTCTAGCCCGCAGTAGAAGACCAATATGAAAAAGATATCTGGGCACAAGAGGTCTCAAGGCTGGGACTACCCAAGCCATCGTTCTCAGGGTTAATAGCTAAAGGACACTCAATCTGCCCCTTGCTTCCACTATGCTCAGTAATGATCTTTTTTTTTTTTTTTTTTACTATTTATTGTTGAACTGATAACATGCGCCGTGAGCACCACTGCAGAATAGAAAGCAACGGGAGAGCTGTCAAGCCTAGTTTTTGTGCTTGAGAATGATGAAATGTGATTTTTCTCTTTCCAGGGCCTGTCTAATGGCAGAGAAGTCTTGACAGTCTTTCGAATGCACCTAATCTGTGGCTCCTGTTCAGTGAAAATTCCAAAAGCTCCTTTGCAGGGGAGAATATATACATGGGAGTTGGGGTGGGTAGTAAGGGGCAAAAATAGCAGTTCGAGCTCAGACAACTGGAGACAGGGCCTGGGTCATGGCTGAAGGATGGCCAGGGGACCATCCAGTAGGAGTAAGTACCAGATAAAACTGAAAGGAGGGTGGACAACAGATGGGGAGCTCCTGAATGCCCAACTAAACAATTCTGACTTCATTCTCTGGGCAATGAGCAACACTATGTTTTTCTTTTTAAAGGAGTCAGCAGAACAGAGCATTTAGAAGATTAATCTTGATGGAGGTAGGTAGATGAACACGTTTTGCTCATGAGGTGTCTCTGGTTTTCCTATCTCTACAATAGGGATAATACCAACATAGGGATGTAGCAAGAACTGATGTAAAGCAATTGTTGCCATTACTGCTCTGAAGGCTGTGTGGCTAAAAGGTATAAATATAGTCTTTGGTCTTAGACTGCCTGGGTTCAAATCCAGCTCTAATTGTAAACTCTGTGACCTCAAACAAAAGAATGTAAAATAGGGATAATAAGAAAAGTACCTATCTCACAGGGCTGTTGTGAAGGTTAAGGTTAATAAATATGACGTGCTTAGTAAGTACAATGCTATTGTCCAAGTAAGAGGTATTATTAGGATATTGCCAGAAGGAATGGAAAGGAGTAATTAAATATGAGCTAGATTATTTAGCGAGAATATGATGACAACTCTTTGTGTGTGCCAGATAAAGGAGGGTAAAGATAGCAGGGACAAGTCACTTCTTAATGACCTAGAAAAAGTGATGCCATTACAGTAATAGAGACAGCAGGAGAATCAGCAGAGCTAGAGGACAATTTAGGGGTTTGTTCTGGGGTGCGCCGAGTGTGCTGACAAGATACCCGGATGGCGCTACCTAGCAGGTAGGCAGTATTGCAGGACCAGAACCGCAGATCAAGGCAAGGGGTGGATACACGAGACTGAGGTGTTTATGTGAAGTTGTAACACGGACTGAGATTACTAAGAAGAGAGTGAAGAAAAAAGATGACAGAAGATAGAAATTTAGGAAGTCCAGGAAAATCCCTTTGATGGCTAGTTTATAATGTATAAAATGTTGTCTTCCCTGTATACTACAAGAATAGGAAGGAAGCTATGCCTTTTGGTACTTAGGAACTTTTCAAGTTACAAAATACAGGCTCATTTTAAATAATTCATAAATACAGGAAAGTGCAAGAGAAGGAATAATAATCATCCCAAATCCCACTATTAACATTTAGGTAGATTTCTTTCCAAATAACTCTATATTCTATCTCAGTGGGAATTATACTATTAAAAAAGTTTTTTATTCAATTTTTTTCATGTACAAATTATATAATCCTTCCATGAGACTGTTGTCAGGCCATTAAATTTTTTTTAAAGTATTATAATGAATGACTACCTAACACTTATACACACACTCCTTAAAACTGAGAAGTCAAACCTGTAGTCAAAGGAACATCATCATTTCTACTTAAATTTCAGAGCAAAGTAATAGCTGGAACCTCCTATCACTCCTCCCATCTCGCAAGACTAGGCTACAGCTCCCTCATGCTAAGAAAATATAACCACTATAAAAAACATTAAAACTGGAATTAACAAGAACAGCTGTCAACATAACCAAGTATATTTATCATTGACACTGTGTCACGGCCTGTTAGAATTTTCTTTCTAGGAACAAGTACAATCCCAGTAGTGTTTGAAAGCCACATTCAGTACTCTGAGAAGTGTGCACTCTGGCGTTTTGGGCCAGAAGGACTCTTCCATCTTCCACATTTGTAGTAGAGATTTAATGTGAATAGGTGTTCTCAGCCTGGTCAGGTATACAAGATAACTTCACACACAATTTATAACCATACAGGACAGAAAAAAATTAATGTTGATTTTATGTGAATTTCACGAGCTAAACAGACTATTTGAGAAGAAAAACTTGGTAAACTGTTCCCCTACGCTCATAAATTTGAGTTATCTGCCAAGGTGCAATACATCAACTTTTTCCATTAAGTCTCTTTATCAAAACAATCTTCCTTTGTTTATTCACCAGAAAGCAAAAGGTGAAATTAAAACTTTGAAGGCCTTACAATTAAACATAAAGGCCAAACTGCGGAAAGATATGTAAATTCCTTTTGAATCTTGCCTCACCTGCTCATTGTCAAGATAAATCTCTCAGCTAGCACATGGAACGTGTATTCCAAATTATTTGTTTTCAGTAGGTGTTATGAAATTACTCAGATAGTACACAAGGCAGGCTTGTCAAAAGGACGGGAGAGAAAATTATATTCAAAAGAAAGTCAGATCCAAGGAAAATATCTTTTTTTCCCTTTAAACCTATTTGTCAGGATTCATGTAGCTTATTTGGTGCAGAAGAAAGGCAGATTGTTTCAAGAATGCATGTAGCACTGTTTGTGGCTAGGGCAGGAATTTAACTCACAATCAAATAATTTTTTTTCTTTAAAGAGAGTAATGTATTCTCTATCGAAACTCCAATAAAAATAGAATGTTTTATTTAAAAATTTTAATATTTTTATATTTGAGAGAGAGAGAGAGTACGTGAGTGCAGGAGGGGTTAGAGAGAGATCGAGACAGAATCTGAAGCAGGTTCCAGGCTCTGAGCTGTCAGCACAAAGCCCAACATAGGGCTCTAACTCATGAGCTGTGAGATTGTGACCTGAGCCAAAGTCAGACACCCAACCAATTGAGCCACCCAGGTGCCCCCAAAATAGAAGATTTTAGAAAGACATATCAAACAGACAAAAGACTTAAGAAAAAAACTTTACTTCAAAGAAGAAGACTAACATTTCCTCATGTTCTTCCTTTTTGCCATGGGAGGACCGTGCTTAGGTTAACTGTTGGTTCAAGGAAGATGAGAAACTTTGGAGCACACCTGGGCCTAATCCTAAACAATCCACAGGTGCAGTGTGAGAAAGTGTTTATTGTTTTATGCAATTGAGATTTTTATGGTTGTTTGTTATGCAGTGTTACAGTGGTAATAGCTGACTGATACAACACACGTTTATATACTATTGTTTTAAGCTCTTTACATTCATTCAGTTATTTAATCCACAAAACAACCTTATGAGTTAAGTACTAGAATCATCACCATTTTACAGTTCAGGAAGCTGAGAAAGCAAGGGTTAGAATCCAGGCCACCTGGCCCAGAGTCAGAGTTCTTAAATGCCACCTCTTGTTACAAACTGCTTATGCTTCCATTCACCCCCTTTGAAAATTCTCACTCACCTAAGGTTAACTTTTCCCCCTAACTTAGCAGGTGCCAAACTTACCTATTTCTCAGATCCTTTACATCAGTGATCTACGAACTTATTGTACATGTACCTTCTATAAAAAATTTAAACTATTAAATTGAATCATATGAAACTGCTATGTTTTAGGTGAGAAATGGTAAAACATCAGCAGTCTCATCTGATTGAACCTATACCTTCAAGCATTTTTAAAGTAACATCAAAATTTTTTCATTACAGTTTAAATTACTACAAAGAAGTAATTTTAATAACACTGAAAATGTTGATTTTTTTAAATAAAAATGTATCACAGGGGTGACTGGGTGGCTCAGTTGGGGGTGTGACTTGGTTTTAGCTTGGGTGGTGATCTCACGGTTTGTGAGATGGAGCCCCTCAGCAGTTATTCTCTCTCCCTCTCTCTCTCTGCCCCTCCAAATAAATAAATATTTAAAAAATAAAAAATAAAAATGTATCACAGTGTTAATGTATCCAATAGAATTAAATAGCATAGTAATTTTTTATTGAGGTAAGATTCATATAACATTTAAAAACACTTTAAACTGCACAGTTTTATGAATAACTATATACCAACAAATGAACAACCTAGAAGAAATTGAAAACTTCTTAGAAAGATACAACCTCTCTGAATCAGGAAGAAATAGAAAATCAGAATGGATTGATTATTACAGTAAGGAGATTGAATCAGTAATTTAAAAATCTACCAACACAGGGTGCCTGGGTGGCTCAGTCGGTTGCGCATCCCGCTCGGCTCAGGTCATGATCTCATGGTCCGTGGGTTCGAACCCTGCGTCAGGCTCTGTGCTGACAGCTAGCTCAGAGCCTGGAGCCTGCTTCAGATTCTGTGTCATCCTCTACTCTGACCCTCCGCTGTTCGTGCTGTGTCTCTGTCTCTCAAAAATAAAAAATAAAAAATAAAAAAAATCTACCAACAAAGAAAGCCCAGGAACATATTTCTTTACTGGTGATTTTTACCAACATTTGTTTTATTTTTTTTTCATTTTTTTTGAGAAGAAGAGAGTGTCCATGCAAGTGGGGGAGGGGCAGAAGGAGAGGAAGAGTATTTTAAGCAGGCTCTGCACCCAGCATGGAGCCCAATGAGGGGCTCAATCTCATGACAGTGAGATCACCACCTGAGTTGAAATCAAGAGTTCAACACTTATCTAACTGACTGAGCCCCTTATCAAAATTTAAAGAATAATTAACACCAGTCCTTCTCAAACTCTTCCAAAAAATTAAAGAGGAGGGAACACTCCCAAATTCATCTAACAAGGCCAGCATTATCCTGATACCAAAGCCAGATGGACACTATCAAAAAAAAAAAAACCCTACAGGCCAAAATTTTAATTAATATGGATGCAAAAAATCTCAACAAAACACTAGCAAACTGAATTCAGCAGCATATGAAAATGATCATGCACCGTGATCAAACGGGATTTATCCTTGCGCTGCAGGGATGGTTCAATATACACAAATCAATCAATGTGATTATAATAGAATGAAAGAAGAATCATATAGTTATCTCAATGATGCAGAAAAAGTATTTAACAAAATTCAACAATTATTTATGATAAAAACAATTAAATTAGGCATAGGGGACTGTAGCTCAACATAATAAAGGTCATACATGACGTGACCACAGCTAGTATCATATTCAGTGGTAAAAGGTTGAAAGCTTTTACTTCTAAGATCAGGAAGAAGAAAAGGGCATCTGCTCTCAACACTCTTACTCAACATATTACTGGAAGTCCTAGCTAGAACAGTCAGGGAAGAAAAAGAAATAAAAGACATCAAAATTGGGAAGGAAAAAGTAAAATTCTCTTTATTTGCAGATGACATCATTTTATATATAGAAAGTCCTAAAGACCCAACTGAGGAATTGTTAGAATGAATAAGCAAACTCATGAATGTTGTTAAGATACAAAGTTAACATATAAAAATTAATGGCAAACATTAACAATGAATTTTCTGAAAAAGAAATTGATCCCATTTGCAATAGCATCCCAAATAATAAAATAATTAGGAATAAATTTAACCAGGGAGATTAAAGACCTCTACTTTGAAAACTATAAGACATTGATGGAAGAAATGAAAGAAGGCACAAATAAATGGAAAGATATATTTATGGACTAGAAGAATTAATATTGTTAAAATGTCCATACTACCCAAAGCCATCTATCCTTATCAAGATTTCAATTTTTACAGAAAGAGAGAAAACATCTTAAAATTTATAGGCAACTCCAAAAGACCCTGAATAGCAAAGGTACTCCTAAGAAAAAAAATAACAAAGCAGGAAATCATACTCCTGATTTCCAGCTACACAATAAAGCTATAGCAATCAAAACAGTACGCGACTGGCATCAAAACAGACAAATAGTGGGGTGCCTGGGTGGCTCAGTCAGTTAAGTCTCCGACTTCAGATCAGGTCATGATCTCATGGTTCATGGGTTCGAGCCTCACATCAGGCTCTGTGCTGACAGCTCAGAGCCTGGAGCCTGCTTCAGATTCTGTGTCTCCCTCTCTCTCTCTCTGCCCCTCCCCTGTTCATGCTTTGTTTCTCTCTGTTTCTCAATAATAAATAAATGTTAAAAATTAAAAAAAACCCAAATAGGTCAAAGGAAAAGAACTGAGCTTAGGAAAACCCCACACATAAACAGTCAATTAATATTTGATAAGGGAGTCAAGAATATTCAATGGAGAAAAGGGAGTCCTTTGAAAAAATAGTGCTGGGAAAATTGGATATTGATATGTGAAAGAATGAAACTTTATTCCTCACAAGAAGGAATTCACAAAATGAACTAAAAAACATTGCAAGACTTAAGTGAAAGACCTGAAACCATGAAATTCCTAGAAGAAAACATAGGAAAAAACTTCTTGACATGGATCTTGGTAATGATTTTTTGGAAATCACATCTAAAGCATGAGCAACAAAATAAAAAAGAAACAAGTAGGACTATGTCAAACTAAAAAGAATCCATTAACAAATTGAAAAGACAATCCACAGAATGAGAAAAACTATTTGCAAACTATCTAGAAAAGAGTTAATATCTAAAATATATAAGGAACTCACAACTTGAGAGCAAAAAAGTAAATAATCCAATTAAAAATGGGCAAAGGATGAGCATGGACATTTTTCCAAGATAGATATATGAAGAGCCAACAGGTACATAAAAGCCAACTTCACTAGTCATAGGGAAATGCAAATAAAAACTACAATGAGATGTGAGATATTACCTCATGCCTGTTAGAATGATTATTATCAAAAAGATAAGAAATAATAAATGCTGGCGTGGATGTGGAGAAAAGAGAACACTTTTGCATTGTTGGTAGGACTGTAAATTAGTACATCCACTATGGAAAACAGTATGTAAATTTTTCAAAAAATTAAAACTGCAATATGGTCTAGCAATTCTGCCTCTGGCAATATATCAAAGGAAACAAAAAGACTAATTCAAAAAGATATCTGCACCCTATGTTCATAGCAGTATTATTTACAATAGCCAACACATGGAAACAACTTAAGGGTCTGTTGCCAGATGAATGGATGAAGAAGTTGAGGCAGACAGACAGACAGACACATACACACACTGGAGTATTATTCAGCCATAAAGAATGAGGAAATTTTACCTACCATATGTGACAATATGGATGGGCTTTGACGGCATTATACTAGGTTAAATAAATCAGAGAAAGAGGCCAGATTTGCAGTTACCAGAGGCAGATACAGGGGTAGGAGGAATTGGAAAAAGGTGATCAAAAGGTACAAACTTCCAGTTATACAGTAAGTACTAGGGATGGAATGTTCACTAAGACAACTAGAGCTAACACTATGTATGATATATAGAAAGGTGGTAAGAGAGTAGATCCCAGGAGTTCTCATCACAAGAATTTTTTTCTTTTTATTGTGTCTATGTGAGATAATGGATGTTAGCTATTGTGATAATCACTTCACATTATATGTAAACCAAACGATCATGCTCTACACCCTACATATATAGTGATGTATGTAAATTATTTCTCAATAAAACTAGAAAAAAGTGTATTAGTTCACTGGCTTTTATTTCCTTCACAATGTTATCACCTATCACTTCCATCTAATTCCAGAACACTTTCATCACACCCAAAAGAAAACCTGCTGACAGTCTTGTTTGTTATGAGTTGCTATTCTCTTGCTGCTTTTTTTTTTTTTTTAACATTTATTTATTATTGAGAGACAAAGGGAGACAACGCACGAATGGGGTAGGGGCAGAGAGAGAAGATGACACAGAAGCTGAGCAAGCTCCAGGCTCTTAGCAAGCTGTCAGCACAGAGGCTGACGTGGGGCCTAAACCTACGAACCAGGAGATCATGACCTGAGCCGAAGTCAGTTGTTCAACTGGCTGAGCCACCCAGGTGCCCCTCTCTTGCTGCTTTCAAATTTTTCTTTGCTATTGAGTTTTGTCAAATTGATCATAATTTTTCTTTAAGTCTTTTCATAAAGTTAAGTCCTCTTTATGTTCAATCTATTTGGAGATCTTTGGGTTTCATGGATGTTGATATTTATTTCCCTTTCCTGATTTAGAAAGATTTCTGTATTTCTGCTTAAAAGTCTTTTATTGATTACTGAATAATTTCTCTCTGAATATATTTATACAATTGGCCCTTGAACAACACAGGTTTGAACTGTGTGGGTCCAATTTTATGTGGAGTTTTTTTCAATAAATACAGTACAGTTCTCTAAATGTATTTTATCTTCTTCATGATTTTAACAATTTCTTTCTCTAGCTTACCTTATTGTAAGAATACAGTCTATAATACATATGATGTAGAAACTTTTGTTAATTAACTTTATGTTATAGGTAAGCCTTCCAGTCAGTAGCAGGCCATTTTGTTTTTGGGGGGAGTGAAAGGCTATTTATATAGATTTTTGACTGCACAAGTGATATGTGCCCCTAACTGACACATTGTTCAAGGGCCAATTGTACATTAAGTTACATAATTAACTGTATGCTCTTGCTGTTGAAAAATGTATCCTGCATTAAATAGTAATTATAATTATTATAACTCATCGTTGATTTTTCTAAATATAGAGGAGGTTCAAGATGGCAGCCTAGGAAGATCCTAAACTCATTTCCTACTAGGGATACAACAAATTTTCAACTACATCTGGAATAATTTCCTCTAAAAAAGACCAAAAAAGAGCCTCCACAACAAAGGATAAAAGAGTAGCATCAAAACAGTCAGGAAAGCACAAAACAAAAAACAA
This sequence comes from Suricata suricatta, assembly GCF_006229205.1. Classification (NCBI taxonomy): domain Eukaryota; kingdom Metazoa; phylum Chordata; class Mammalia; order Carnivora; family Herpestidae; genus Suricata; species Suricata suricatta. Next base: position 68,473,131 of record NC_043706.1, on the reverse strand, counting down.
AAAATAATAAAATCCAAACTTGCTCCAGGTACAGAAGATCCACAATTGGGAGGGCTCTAAAAAAATACAACGATTTTCCCTGAGAACTGAGGGGTGTGTACTCTATATCCACCACCCCAACCCCTAGATTCTGCATGGGAGAAGTGAGACCACAAACGCCTGGCTTCAAAAACCAATGAGATTATGTCCAGAAAAATCACAGAACTGTAGAGAATCAAGAAACTGCTTTGAAAGGGCTTGCACATAGATTTATTTTCCCTGGAACCCAGCATAAAAACTCCAGTTCCAAAAGTACCTAGACCACAGGTGAAGGATAACCACTTATTAATCTTAAAGCATCTGTTGCCGAGGAAGGAATTTGTTGGGATTTTTTCTAGAGATGGATAGGAGTAGTCAAACCTTTGTGATCTCATTCAAACTCGCTAACCCTAGTGCTGGTGGGCACCGTTTCAGAACTGTCTAACTTGTTAGTGATAGAAGGTGCCCCTCTCTGAGGTCCCTGCCTATCCCAGTGCTACAGCTGCACACCACAGTTGTGGTACCACCATACCACATAGACATGTGCAGCTCACACAGGGGATGCCTGCTCTGAAGGCCCAGAGGGAAAGCACTTCTGAGCTCTATGAGACATCTTCTCTAAAAGATTACTTCTTAGGGCACCTGGGTGGCTCAGTTGGTTGAGCGACTGACTTTGGCTTAGGTCATGATCTCATGGTTCCTGAGTTCAAGCTTCATGTTGGGCTCTGTGCTGACAGCTCAGAGCCTGGAACCTGCTTCTGATTCTGTGTCTTCGTCTCTCTCTCTGCCCCGTTCCCACTCATGGTCTGTCTCGCTCTGTCTTTCAAAAATAAATAAACATTAAATAAAATTTTTTTTAAAGGCTACTTTTTCAACCCTGGGACAAATAGCTGATTTGCCTAATACACAGAAACGAAAACAGAGTCAGGCAAAATGAGAAGACAGAGGAATATACTTCAAATGAAACAACAAGATCAAGACTTTAATGAAACAGAGATAATCAATCTACCTAATAAAAAGGTCAAAGCGATGGTCATAAAAATGATCACTGAACTAAGAAGCATAAAACACAGCAAGAGCTTTAACAAAGAGGTGGAAAGTATTAGAAAGAACTAAACAGAAGTTCCAGAGCTGAAGAATATAATAATTGAAGTAGGGAAAAATACCCCACTACAAGGGTTCAACAGCAGACTGGATGAAGCAGAAGAATGATTCAGTGAGCTGAAAGATAAAACAATGGAATTCAGCCAGAGCAGCAAAAGAAAAAAATAAGTAAAAAGTGAAGATACTTAAAGGACTTTTTGAGCAACATCAAATGGAATAACATTTACATTATAAAGGTCTCAGAAGGAAGAAAGAGAGACACACACACACACAAAATCTATTTGAAGTAGTAATGACTGAAAATTCCCCAAATCTGGTGAAAGAAACAGGCATCAGATTCAGGAATCTCAAGAGTTTCAAATAACATAGACCTAAAATATCCATACCAAGACATATTATAATTAACATGGTAAAAGTTTAAAGAGAGAATCTTAAAAGCAGCAAGAGAAAAATAACTATTATGTACAAGGGAAACCTCATAAGTCTATCAGCTGATTTCTTATCAGAAACTTAGCAGGCCTGAAAGGAATGGCATGACACATTCAAAGATCTGAAGGAAGAAAGAAAGAAAAAAAAAAGCCAAACAAGAATTCTCTTCCTGGCAAGGCTATCACTAAAAACTGAAAAGAAGAGTTTTCCAGATAAGCAAAAACTAAAGAGATTCATCACCACTAAACCAGTCTTACAAGAAATATTAAAGGGACTTCTTTAAGGTAAAAGGGAATGGAATTAATTAATAATAAGACTACATACAAGGAGAGGGGAAGGTGGAGTAATAGGAGGATCCTGAGCTCACCTCATTCCAGAAACACATTGAGGCAACAATATTTATTAAAATAACTCTAAAAACAACCTGAAGACTGGGAGAACGGATCTCCCATAGCTAGTCATAGAGAGAAGGACATATGCCAAAGAACACAAAAGGGAAGGACCTCACAAGCATAGCAGGGTGAGGGGCTCAGACTCCACACCAAGCATCCCTGGACTTGGGGCCTCACATTGGCAACATGACTCCCCATAATGTCTGACTTTCAAAATCAATGGGGATTTGGAAATCAATCAATTCTGGGAGAGTGAGAGACTAACAAGAAACTTAGTTAGTTCTGACCCTTAAAAAGAGCCAGCATGCTAAATAACTTGGCCCAAAACACAGCATAGACATATCAGTTTGAAAAGTGCTTGGGGTGTAAATGAAGGATATTTATTGATTAATCTTTGAAAAAGTGCTGGGCGGGGGGGGGTGCAGAAATCTGCAGATTTTTCCAGTAACAAAAGTGCCGGCAGATGTAGTTTTTCTTGACCTTCCACAGTCTAGATACTCAGATGCTTAGAGAAGCCAGTTCTAGCACTCTCTGTTTACTTCGCTAGCACTGTGTGCCCCTCACCGGCATTCCCCTGAAGGACTACTCCACTCAACCTACCCCCCTCCACAGGCATCACTTCAAAGCAGCTCCTGTCCCACCACAACTGGCAGGCAGTCCCAGTCAGGAATGGTGCCACTCCAAAGTGACTCCTGCCTTGAAAGGTGGAGTAGAGAACCGCACACACCAGCACATGCACAAGTCCTGTAGTCAGGTCTCTTATCTGGCTGTGCAGGGAGCCCTTTTAGTGCACCTGCACATGTGGCAGAAGCTAATTGTGGACAGGTAGGTTGAGTGTTAGCCCTATTCACCAGTGAGCTCACAAAAGCTACAGCTGAAACTTTCAATAATATGGGACTCAAACCCTGCTCAGTGTACCCAAGGCAGGAAGAGTAAGTGACTGTAGCCCGCTGTGCTGAAAGCAACCCTCACCCACCTGTGTGGCCAGAGCAATCATGGCTTAGCTAATAACAGAAGGGTGCACATAGTTCACACTGGGGATACCTCTGGAGCACCTGGTTCTGGTGACCAGGGAAGATTATGCTGTAGGGCACCATAGGACCTCCTCTACACAATGCCACTGCTCTCAAGACCAGGAGATGTAGCTGACATAATGAATACATAGAAACAAACACAGAGCACTAGACAAAATGAGGAGACAGAGGAATGTGTTCCAAATGAAAAAATAAGACAAAATCACAGAAAAAGAGATAAATGAAATGCAGATAAACAATATGCCTAATAGAGAGTTCAAAGTAATGATCATAAAAATACTTTCTGGGCTTGAGAAAAGGGTCGGTAAACTCAGTAAGAATCTCAACAAAGATGAAACTATAAAAAAGAACCAGTCAGAGCTGAAGAACACAACAATTGAAATGAAAACTACACTAGAGAGAATCAATAGCAGATTAGAAATTGCAGAATGAATCAGTGATCTAGAAGACAGAATGAGAGAAAGCAACCAGGCTGAACAGCAAAAAGGAAAAAAAATAATAAATGAGAATAGGTTAAGGAAACTCTGTGACATTATCAATTGCAACAACATTTGCATTATAGGGGTCCCAGAAGGAAAAGAGAGGGGGCAGAAAATTTATTTGAAGAACTAATAGCTAAAAGCTTCCCTAATCTGGGGAAGAAAACAGATATTCAGATCTAGGACACACAGATTTTCAAACAAGATGAACACAAAGAGATCCACACCAAGACAAATGTCAAAAATTAATAACAGAATCTTAAAAACAGCAAGAGAGAAAGAAAAGTTATATGCAAGGAAAATCCCAAAAGGCTACCAGCTGAGTTTTTAGAAGACACTTTGAAGGCCAGAAGGGAGAGGAATAATATAAGCAAAGTCCTAAAAGAAAAAAACTACAACCAAGAATACTCTACCCAGAAAATTTACCATTAAAGGTTGAAGAAGAGATAAAGAATTTCCCAGACTACAGTTAAAGGAGTTCATCATCACTAAACCAACTTTCTAATAGATGTTGAGAATGCTGTAAGTACAAAGATTATAACTAGAAGAAAATTATAAAAAGAAAATATTTCACAGGTAATAGCAAACATATAGTGAAGGTACTAGATTAATCACTTATAAATCAGTATGGAATTTAAAAGCAAAAGTAGTAAAATCAATCATATCTACAAAAGTTAGTCATGAAATACACAAAATAAAAAGATATAAAATATGATATATACATAAAATGTGGAAGGGAGAGTAAAAATGTAGTGTTTTTAGAATGTGAAATTAAGCAACCATCAACTTAGACTGCTTTAAACATAGGATATTATATACGAATACAATAGTAATCACAAATCACAAGTCTTAAAACTTATATGCAAAAGGAATGGAGAACTACAAAAAAATTCAAAAAAATTTTAATGGCAATAAATCCATACCTATCAATAATTACTTTAAGTATAAATTTTCTAAATGCTCCAATCAAAAGACATACAGTGACTGGTTAAGAAAACAAGAGCCATTTATATGCTGGCTACAAGAGACTCACTTTAGATCTAAAAACATCTATACACTGAAAGTGAAAATATGGAAAAAATTATTCCACACAAAGGGAAGCAAGCAACAAAAAAAAGCTGGGGTAGCAATACTTAGACAAAATAGACATTACAACAAAGACTGAAATAAGAGACAAAAAAGGGCACTGAATAATGATAAAGAGAGCAACCCAACAAGAGAATATAGTAACTGTAAATATCTATATATCCAACATAGAAATACCAAATACATAAAAAATATTAACAGACATAAAGGGAGAAATTGACAGTAATAAAATAATAGTAAGAAACTCTAATACATATAACAAATGGATATATCATGCAGACAGAAAACCAGCAAAGAAACAGTTCTTTGAGTAACATTTTAGACCAGAAGGACTTAAAACTTATATGCAAAATATTCCATCTAAAAACAACAGAACATACATTCAAGTGCATAGGAAACATCTTCAGGAGAGATATGTTAGGTCACAGAACAAGTCTAAATAAATTTTAGAAGACCGAAATCAATCTTCTTTTCCAATCACAATGGAATAAAACTAGAAATCAATTACAAGAAAAAAACTGGAAAAACTACAAATACATGGAGATAAACAACATGTTACTAAGCTGCCAGTGAATCATAGGAGAAATCACAAGGGAAATCAAACTATTCCTAGAGACGTAGGAAAACAGTAATGCAATATACCAAAAACTATGAGATATAGTAAAAGTTGTTCTAAAAGGGAAACTCTTAGCAATACAGGCCTACCTCAAAAAACAAAAGAAATCTCAAATAAACTATTTAACTTTACATCCAAAGAAACTAAAAAAAGAAGAAATGAAGCCCAAAGTTAGTAGAAGGAAAAAAGTAATAAAGATCATATTGGAAATACATAAAATGGAAACTAAAAAGACAATAGAAAAGATCAATGAAACTAAGAGTTGGTCTTTCAAAAAGATAAGATATAGAAAACAAATTATTGGTACCAGAAGGGAAGGTGTTGGGGTTCAATAAACTAGGTGAAGGGGTCAGGTGTATGATAATGAATGATAACCAGACTTTTGGTGATGACCATTTTGTAGTGTTAACAGATATCAAATTATCATGGTGTATATCTGAAACTTTTAAAATGTTATATACATATTTTACCTCCATAAAAAGTAAATACCTAAGTTATTAAATACTTGATACTTATAATTTTATTACTGTAAACACATCTAAGATATATGGGGTTTTCCTTTCTACTCAGTGCCTTTGGATGAATCACTTACTGCTCAAATGAGACAGTATTAAAATTGATAAAATCTTGGTCACATAAATAAGTAAACTATAAATATAAAGTAATTATAGGAATGTTATTCAATTTTTAAAATTCCATCGGAGTTGGATGCCATAAATGCATTATTTTATTTAAAATTTTAATATTTTGGGTATCGTCTACTTACTCTTATATATCTATGCCACCCCTTACACTCCACTTTCTGTCAGTAGGCTAACCTATATAGACTACATCAACATGCTTTCTTACTTCTGGTTGGATTTGACCAATGAAGATCTTTTGTAGAAGATGATAGATAGGAAGAGAAGGATATTTATTCTCCTAGCGCCTTCCCTGCAAAGTTATCTGCCTTTCAGAGTGACCTTTTCTACATTGGCTATCACCTTCTGGGTTTGGCAAACTCTCCTTCTTTTTATCAAAAGATGGTAACAATCTTCCTGTTACTATCCACAGGGTATTGCACTATCTTTGGGGCTTCCCTAAATCTGATCACATGTATAAGTAAGTCCATTTATTAAACTCTCCCTGAACTATTTTCCTAATGTGCATATGTTTCTTGCCGTGTGATTATGAGTGGCTGCCATGACTCATTCAGTCCATTGGTGAATAATACAATTATTTTCTCCTTAAGTCCACTGAAAGATAAGAATTATAGACCACCTAACTTTCAAAAGGACTTGTTAGAACTATACTGTCCCATGGAGTAGCCACTGGTCACATTTAGCTAAATTTATATTAACGGAAATTAAATAAAACTTAAAATGCAATTCCTTAGTCACTTAAACCATTTTTTAAGTGCTCAATATTCAAATGTGGCTAATTCGTTCAGTATTGGAGAGTGTAGATATAGAAAATTTCCATCATTATGGAAAGCAATGTATTAGACCATTGTTGAATGGTGACTATGAAATTAAAATCTATACTGTGAAATAAGTCAGGCAGAGAAGGACAGATACCATATGTTTGCACTCATAGGTCTAACAGGAGAACAGGAGAAACCTAATGGAGGACCATGGGGAGGGGAAGGGAGACAGAGAGTTGGGGAGAGAGAGAGACGCAAAACCTGAGAGACTATTGAATACTGAAAACTAACCGAGGGTTGAAGGGGGAGAGGGATGGGGAAGGGAGGAGGAGGTAATGGAGGAAGGCACTTGTGGGGAAGAGCACTGGGTGTTATATGGAAATCAATTTGACAATAAACTATTAAAAAATAAAATAAAATCTATACTGGCATGGTGTTTAGTTTTTAAAAATATTCCTTTATGAACTGAAAACTATTCTTCTTGTATTTACTGATGTATAAAAATCATTCGATTCAAAAGCTATTTTCAAAAATAATTTTTTTCAAAACAATAATATATATCAATGTAGATCAAGAAATACTAGGTACAGAATCTTATGTCAGAAGGGATGAAACTTTGGAAGTCTTTTGAAGGAGTTTGCATATCAAAGTGATATAAACTTTTGTGGCCTGAACAGGCTGATAGATTTGTCTGTAAATGGGCCAATAACAGTTCTCTCATCCCTGGATGTGTGTGCCACTTCTCTGAGCAAGAAAGCGGGACTATCTTCCATATCTTGAATCTATAGTGAACTTGTGATCTGTTTTTGATAAACTGAAGGCTACAGAAGTGGTAGTCTGGGATTTCTGTGCTCAGGCCTTCAAAGGTTGTATAGCTTGTTTTCAATCACAGGGGTTTTGAAACTAAAGGCCATCTAAAGAGAGACCATGTGGAGAAATAAAGGCCCTGAAATATAAGAGTCTATGAAGGGACAGAGGGAGGAAGGGAGAGACAGGCCGAACCAATCCCCAGCCATTTAAGTCAAGTAGCTAAGAAGCCAGACATGTGAATGAAGCTATCATGGATTCTCAAGCAAGTAAGACATGTTGCATAACTGAGCTTTCCCTTCTGAGTGCTATTTGAATTTCTCAACAACAGAATTAAATGATTGTTTTAAGTCAATAAGTGTTTGAGTGGTTTCTTTTGCAGGACTGTTTGTTTGTTTGTTTGTTTATTTATTTTTATTTTAGAGAGAGAGCAAGAGAGCAGGGGAGAGGGGCAGCGGGAAAGAGAGAGAATCTTAAGCAGGCTCCCTGGATCCTCACATGGGGCTCAATCCCACAACCCTGGGATTATGACTTGAGCTGAAATCAAGAGTTGGTCACTCAACCAACTGATCCACCCAGGTGTTTTTATGCAGGACTATTTAGTCTCTAATTTTTGCATGTATATGACATGTACCTAATTATCATTTCCCATGTGTAATGGACTGAATGCTTGTGTACCCCCAAAATTCATATATTGAAGCCCTAACCCCTCAACATGGCTGCACTTGGAAAAAGGCCTCTGCGGAGGACTTTAAATGAGATGATATGAGTAGGTCCAAATTCAATGGAATTCGTTTTTTTTTTTTTTTTTTTTTTATAAGAAGAGACACCTGAGAACTCTCTTTCCAGGTGAGCACAAAAAAAAAGGCACCCGGAAGATAAAGCAAGAAGGTGGTCATATGCAAACCTGGAAGAGATTCTACACCAGGAACCAACCCAACCAGAGCTTTGATCTTGAACTTTCCAGACTCCAGACTATGAGAAATAAACTTTAAGCCATCCAATCTCTGGTACTTTGTTATCAGCAGCCCAAGCAGACTAAGACACCACATTTGCCACTGACTCTGCCGACTGGTACAGTAGACATCTTGCATCTCCAAGCCATGGCACAGATTATGGAACAACTTGCTGGAAAATTGGGTGGTTAGCCAGGGGAAGTAGCATCAACTACTTCTTCTAACTATCACCTGAGACAATAAGGAGTTAGCTGGCTCTAAACCTCTTATGTCCTTGAACACCATCAGGAGGCATAATCTGTATGCTGCCTTTGATAGACAAGTGTTAGTTGAGTTTAAAAAGGGTAAGAGAGAGAATGGATTATTGTTAGACATCTTTCAGATTTAACCCCATGTTAAAATGGCAGCTCTCTTTACTGCACATGCCTTTCAGGAGATGGAAGTATAAAATGGAAGGCTACCTAAGTCACTCTAGGTGGCTTTAATGTAACTACTGGCAATAATACTTGGGTAAAATATGAAAATACCAGGACAAATGCTAACCTAGATAGTGCACTGAAACTATAATCCAGGATTTTGCCAGGCAAGCTAAGAGATTTCCAGTTTCTGGTGAATGCACCTTGAAGCTCTATCAAGACCTAACTAATTGACAGTTTTAGGTACACCTATCAGGCTTTTTTTTTTTTTTTTTTAATAGAGGCTTCTTGTTTATGGAAGTTGATTTGGAAAAAATCTGGTAAAAACCTCAGAAAACTGGAAATTCCAAAACTGTCTTCCTTGCCCCATGAACAAAGACCTATTTTATGGCAAAATATTCTTGGTTGACTTGAAGGGCCTTAAAAAGGTGTGACAGATGGCTCTAAAGACAGACATTTGGAAATTATTACATATGGATTGCTTAGTAATTTCATTCATGGTTGAAAGTTATGAAGTTTATGATTACACATTTGACAGTATTAAAATATCAACATCTGAGTGGAAGAAATTAATTCTAACTAAATAAAGATGATTTTTTCAAGTTCAGGGTATTATATCCTAGATTGCATTTTGAAAATATTTTGTCACACACCCATACCAAAGTAAAATGTTCTACTTTGAAAACTGCAGTTTACTCTTTTGGGAATTAATAACAAAGGAAAGAGAAGGTATTGGGTCCCTAGTAATTGTAGAGTTTATGAAAAGTGAATTAGTCATTTTGTTAAGTGCATTACCCACAGTTTACATAAATAAACAGAATGACTGGTGAGTGACAATGAGCAGGAGATTTGTGTCCATGTAAAAAAACCCAACAATACAGATTTCTGCTCTACAATAACCATTGAAGAGAGTTGATGGTGTAAATAAACAGACACATTTAAATTTTTTTCCTTGAAACTAGGCAAAATATGCAACTGGAGACACAGGCCAGGATGCAAGTCAATAACACAAATCACCAAGCTCATTCTCACTGTTGAGAATCATAAGCACGCAGAGAGAACATACTTCTTAGCAGACTAGAACTTCCCAGCATGGTTTTCACAGTTAAATATTCTAATTCCATGAAAATTGATTCAATGTTTAATGAAAAAAATCATTTCTTCAGTGTGTCACTTGGATGAAATAGGGCATCTAGGCTTTAAATATTTCTTACTGATCATCTTTTTTCTTTTTCTCTGGTAATATTTTATGCATTAAATGATCTTTTTGGTTTGATGAGAGGTTTTTCTACACTGAGAGAATACAATGTGATCGGATCCAAGAAGAGAAGAGGTTAATTCTTTGACAAAGGCGGGTGGGGCAGAGGGAGACAGCGTGAGAGGTAGGAGAGGAGCCCCTGAAAAGTGGGTGCACGCAGGCGGATGGGGTTTACGGGAGCTGATAAGGAGGGTGAGGATCGGGATCCTTAAAAACCACCCACTCCAGTCTCCCGGAGCGGTCTCCATGAACTCTGACGTACACCTGTCCCAGGACAAGACTGCTCCTTTTGTCTTATATTTGGCATCAAGCCTTTTAATTGGTTTTCCATAATTTGTTAATATGTACTACATTGCTATAGCCTGTAGTTTGATGTGTTCATTTGCCCAGGAAGCCAAGAGTATTTCGTGGTTCCTATTTTTGTGACTTTAAAGTGGATAAGAATTCAAATCTACACATTTGACTCCATCTCCCTGTGTTTTACTACACATTTAAATGCTTTATGATTTATTGAATCCTGGTGTTTTATTTCTCAGTAATTACCAGAACTCACCTTATTCAATTATGCTACTCTATTATTTTTCAAGAAAAACTTTTTAAAAATTCTCTTCCCCAATTAATACAGTGAATAAAGACTCAGGCTTTCCTGATCTAAAAATATTTTAAGAAATTTTATGATCTTATGAAAAATCATTTGAAAGGGTTTCTGGAGGTTTTTTTTTTTTTCTTTCTTTTACTAAAACAAAGCTTAATAAAAAAAGAATGGTATTTATAGATTAATATTTGGGGCAAATTCTAACATGCATTTCTAGCAATGATTTCCACACTTGCTCATGAATACAAAGCAATCTGCTTTGTTTTTCTGGGACTCCAAATGGATAACACAGTGATGTGCTTTATTAAAAACATTATTGCAGCTCCATATTAAAAACATTTTTGCTTAAATAATTAGCATTCTTGCTTATCCATAAAAAAACCACATGAGACAGAAAAAAAATGTTTTTCCCAGATGGTCCTTTTTGCATTAATACTTCTAACCCAGACATCAAAAACAAACAATAAGGTGTTGAAATATGAAATTTGGGCCAAAATATCAATAGCCCTGTGAACTTTCACAGGCTTTCAATTTTAAGAGGATAGCTGAGCACACACATTAAGTCTCTTAACTCTCTTGTGTTTCCCTGTTGTATATAGTCATTATGTAAACAGTCTCCTTCTTTTGGAAATGGGAGATGATTATAACCATTCCTGAATTTGGGAAAGACATAAATATTTATTTACCAGCATTAAAAGGGTGGAAAAACCCAACCTGTTTTAATTTTTATAATGGAAATCAGTTATTTTAGTTTGCCTGATATCCGTTGATCTTTTGTGTAATAAAGTGTTTTCATGGGAAACTACCCCTTTTCTATTCTTATCCACATGAGACTGAAAGCTCCAGGCCTGGGCCTGTGACCCAGGTTGGTTAATCAGTGAATTAAATCCTCTAGCTCTTATGATTGGTTCAGGGAAGGCCTGTGTTCCAAAATGGTCCAGTGAAACTAAATCTGGGGAGTTTTATAGAAATGTGGGTAAACGAAAAAATTATCTTGACAAGGAACTGCTTGCGTTACTATACGGAGATAATATCTAAAAGGAAAGTAGAGATGAAATATGGCAGGCGGTGGGAGGAAGAGAGTACTAAAGTGAGACAGAGAGAGAGCACGGACCTGGTGTTGGATATTTTAATTACATGAGACAAAAATTTTATTCTTTGCGTAAGTCAGTATGAGTTGGGTTTTTCTGTCACTTGTACCTGAATGAGTCACAAGACAAAAATCTATCCAGATGTGATCATGTTTGAAATGGGACAGTTTACCAAATGTGAGGCCCACCCAGGTATTCTGCTGATCCCTGGGGCCATGCACGGATCAATAAGACAGGGCTTCTCTGTAAGAGGATGCCACTCTAAACACTTGAACTTATTTCCACCCTGCCAGTGACAGTTATGGAATATATTTTTTTCCAAGCAAAATATTCTTTTATAAAGATTTTTGTACATAAGGGGAAAAGATAGAAGGGAATCCTGATTGTGTATTGTTATTATAAGGCAAACATATTTCTTAACTCCTCAAAAAATAGCTGGCACTTTAATAAAATTTTCTTTTCTGATGCAGAGAGAAAGAGGGGCCATTATTATTTAAATCATAGCCTTAGGCAGCCATCCTTGAAGAGAAAGGAACATCCCGGGCCAAAGACTGTTCACAGAACTACTCAGCTGAAGTTGTAGTTACATATTCATTCTGATGGACTATCAGATCATCAAAAAATTAGATCACACTGCTAGGTATTCAACTACACATGGATTTTATACATGTGTATTATATATATTATATATATATAATATATATATAATGAAGGAGTAAATATCTTAGAGTATTGCTGGCTTGTACATAAAGAAGTTTATCTGTTTAAGATTTCTCTCGACTGTTTCAATGAGATACACATACATACACACACCCCCATACCAATGAAAAAGAATGGTTATCCTCAAGTTCTATTTAATATAAATTTTATATTTTAAAGCTCCTCTAAACAACTATAAAGGATGACTCAAATATTTTAAATAAAATAGATCTTTTTCTGGAAGAAAGGGAGCAGCAGAGATTTGCCAGTAATGAACAGTATTCAACGGGTCCAATGAGTTCATGCACACAGAAGTATGTGTAGTACAGTGTGGTGAGAAAATACTATCATTTGCAGAATTATAATGAGTAGAGCTTCTCATAGATCATGAAGATCTATGTCCATCTATGACAGGTGGTCTTGGGACTGATTTTCTTCATCCCCACCACCACTCAACCCTTTCAGTGGGCATCCTCCACTCCCTCACCCACTGACAGAAAATGGACAGGCAAGTCCATTGTATTCACTATTATTGCCTCTGTTCTATGCAGAGTTCCTTGAGGGAGCAATGGGCGATAGTCCTTTCTCCACAGACTCAGTCATGGGTGTCCCACTACAGATTACGGCCTGAACGTCAAGTCCTTTAAGAATCAGGTGTTTCTAATCATGTCTTTAGCCATTTCCACCCAGGACACACCCACAGTGCCAGGGCAGGGGGAGGGGAGGTTACTGGTACAGAGGTTCTTGCATAGGTCATGCATGGAGTCAGGAATTAGTGTTCCACTAGGCTGATTAAGGCCATAGCATTGAATCACTGTCACCAGTGCAAACTCTCATCTCTTATAGTCAGCTATATCTTGAGATTTAATTATCCTTGCCGGCCATCTGGCCTCTTTCAGGGCTTTTGAGGCCCATGAGGCCATTTGACAACTGTGAATCTGAAAGTAAAGGAATCTGAGCTGTACACTAACAGATTTGGGGAGTGCTATGAGACCCCATCTATCCACAGAACAAGAGCTTAGCCCTCCCCAAACCCAGGTTTCTTCCTCTTAGCACCTCAGAGTCTACTTCCTTTACATTCATGTCACACAGGGGCTATTCTGGGATTTTCGTGCCAGGCTCCCCCCCCCCCACCTCCCCCCCCCAAAGGAAGTCAGCTCCCAAGGTAAACTGACATTTTCATCAATAGGACAGAAAACTTCCAACAATTTTTAAGCAACCTGTTTCCAATTTACAAGAAAATAGCACAATATATATGGAACATTTTTTAAAGAATCAGAATCAAATACATTTAATATTGAAATTATGATGAATGCAGGTTTTAGACAATTAAGGAACAGTCTCAACAGTTCCTGAAATCCATCATAATATAAATATGAGAGGCCCAATTAACAGAGCATTACCACTAACAGAAGCCGGAATACAAGATCATTTGCTCCATTTATGATGTATTCACATGCACATTGCTGGATCTTAAGAATTTTAGAGTAGCCATAACCTTTGCCTCTGGGAACCTCTAATATTAAATTGAAAGAATGCCATTGTCATGACCACCACCGTGTAAACTTGACACTCCTCACCATTAACATTTTCTCAGGTAATGTTTGAATTCCCTGCCTCTTTCATTGTGGATATTGGCGGTGAGGGAGCATTAATGCAGAAAAGAACAAGTTGGGGAATGCACAAGCATGGAATTGAAATTTATGAATCACATTCAGGAAATGATGACTTTGGCTGAAGCAGTAGTTTCCATAGGCTGTGAATAGGTGTCTGACTCTTTAAATTTCCCACTGGCACACAAGAAGTGGGCATCAAATGGATGGATGGACTATGACCTTTTTAGACACTGTTATTTGTGTTTTAGGTTTCTTGCTGACCATCCTCATAATGTGGCATTTTCTTTTTTAGTTATAGATATAATAATAGATATAATAATAGCATCATCTACTAGGGAGTCATCAACTTTGGGTCTGTTTTTTAAGGTGGCCTTGAATATGCTTCCTTTTATCTATAAGGATTTCTATAATAAGTTAAGACATATGGACTTTGTAACCAGACTGGTGGGTTCAAATCCCTGCCCTGCCACTTACTTGTTCTATGACGTTGGGTAACATAAATAACCTTAGTTTTCTCATCAGTAACTGTTAATTATAGAATTTCCCTCATAAGCTTACTTTGAGGATTAAATGCACTAAGGTATAGGCAAGCGTCTTCCATGAAGAGCCAGATAATCAATAGTTTAGGGTTTTCAGGACACACAGTTTCTGCTGCAAATACTCAAGTATGCCATTGTAGAGTGAAAATAGTCCTAGACAGTACATAAATGATTTGGTGTGGTTATTGTCTAAGAAAACTTGATTTATGAAAATAGGCAGTGGGATGATTTGGCTTGCAGGACATAGTTTGTTAATCTCTGGAATACGTGTGCACCAAAACTTTGCTTGGTCCATTATAAGAACTCAGTAAGTATCACTTTTTAAAATTGTCATCCTCCTCCTCCTAGTCATTATATGTATACCCTCATTCTACAAAGAATTAAAAATCTTATTATGGCTAATTTTACTGTATAGCTCTCAGAGTGTTCTGTGGGCTCTGCTGTCACGTATATGCATTTCCTAACTCAGGGTCTCTAACCTTCCATTCAAGTCCTTCTAATGGCAGAGGGCAGTCAATTCCCATCTCATTGTTCTTAAGCTGGAAATAACTCTAAAAGTAGAACATGTGTTTCAAGTGTCATATTTCATCTTAAAAATTTATGTGAATTTTGTATTTTACTCCATAGTATGTTTATCCTTTAAAACAAAACTGGTGATTTAAATCATTTGTCATTGAGTAAGATGTTTATCAAGTGTCTTCTGGTTTTCACGACATGTACATTTATACCAGTTTGAGAAATGTGGCTTATGATGACAGGAACTTAAAATGTGAATGAGGTAGGGACTTCTGGGTGGCTCAGTTGGTTGAACATCTGACACTTGACTCTTGATGTTGGTTCACGTGGAGCTTAGAGCCTGCTAGAGATTCTCTCTCCCCCCACTCACTTGCTTGAAAGTAAATAAACATTTAAGAAATAGAAGGTGAGGTAGTTATTTCCTTAGAGATTAATAGACTTGGCATTCTATGTGGCTGTTAGATCTTTCTCAAACACAAAGAGATGGATTACAGTTAGGAGATATGGACACCAAAGAATTCATGGAAAATTGTAGAGAACTCCATTTCTTGCCTCTTACCTGGTAGGTGACTAAATGCATGTCTTGGCTCCTGAAGCTCTGGCCTCACTCATGACACACAAATCTGCACGTGCCTGTCAGGCTGTCACTGACAGAAACTGCCTAGGGTCTATTTAAGAAGTCAAGTCATGAGAAGTAAAATAGAGAAGAACTTGGTGTCAGAGATCATTGTTAAATCGAAGTATATAAAATGCTTAATATTTGGCCAATTTATTTCAACCTAATATTCCCCCAAAGCTTATTAACCAACAAGGTACATAGCACTGTTTTTTCAAGTGAAATATTATAACTGTAAATCATAAGAACACTTTCAGACTCTAAAAATGTACACACAGGATGAAGAATGTGGAAATAGAAAGTAAAAGTTAGCGGATAATGCTGAAAACAAGTAGGATATTTTATTTTTTGTAGCCTAAGGGGTTGCATTGTGATCATGGTTGAGAGTCAGAATCCTCTGAGACAATTCTGAGAAGCAATCCTGTGGGTGCTTGTTGATCCAACAGGTGTTAAGAAGTAAAACCTCAGGACCAGAAGAATAAGCCTTGAGCGTTGCATGAAAGCACTTGGAAAGATGAAGTCCCCTGTGCTCTTTATGGCCATAAGCAAAGTGAATTTATTTAACCACTTTATCAGCATGAGATGGAAAGAAAGCAGATGTTGTTTTACTCCTCCTCTCTTAACATCAATTGCCGGGTAATTCTCTGCAGCTATGTGATGACTTTCTCTTAGCATCACCATTTCCCTTGGTAGGCCGCCTAGTGCCCATCGCAGAGTTTTCAGACTCCGTTATTTAAACCAAGATCTACTCTTTACTAACACTCATTTAAAGCTCAGTCTTTATTGCAAATGTTAAGTCTTATGCATGGGGGGAACCACCCAGAGACAGAGATAGTGACCAAACTCTGAAAGTGACGTTGCAAGTCAAGACTTTTGTCATGAGTCATCCCTACCTGCTTCTTTTCATTTTAAATTCCCAGATCTGGATCTGGATTGTGAGGAAAAGAGAAATGGAAGCTCAGCCTTGAACTTCAGATTGCTGCCTTCATTCTGTCTTAAATCTTATGACTGGAAGTTTCAGCTGATTAGGTAGAGAAAAACAAAACAACCAAACCACTTTCAGAAGAATTATGATCAATAAACAAAGGTTTGTCTAATGAAAACTTAACTGTCAAGCTAAGAAGTAGCTTCCCATGACATCAGAAATTTGATTCAAATGGAAAACATATTCTAACTTAAAATTTTAAGCAAACACATAAATTGAGAGAACAGTAAACAAACTACCTAGATTCAACAGTTTTCAAAAAAGTTTCCAACCTTGCTTTACCTTTCTTATAGTTGAAGTATTTCAAAGCAAAACACAGTCCCATGTCATTCTACTTTATATATACTTCAGTATGCACCTCCTAAAAATTAAAGATGGTATGTTTCATAACTAACGTGCTACTTGGGCAAAATTTTAAATGACAATTTATCTCTGAAAAATAAAACTTATATTTACTGTTTAAATTTATTTTTTTAAGGTTTATTTCTTTTTTGAGAGGGAGAAAGAGAGAGAGGGAGAGTAGAGAGAGAGGGAGACACAGAATCCAACCAGACTCCAGGCTCTGAGCTGTCAGCACAGAGCCCGATATGGGGCTTGAACTCACGAACCATGAGATCATGACCTGAGTCGAAGACGGCTGCTTAACCAACTGAGCCACCCAGGCACTGTTTAAAATTAGCTACATTGCAAAATGAACAGAATTCATTCATTCAACATGAATATGAAGTGATAAAGCTAAAAAGAAAATAAAGGTAAAATAACAAAATGAAGCCTGGAATAAAAGTATTGAACATGGAAGTGTATGGAAGGTCCTATCCTAACCCTAAAATTCAACTCCGATTTCATGGGACCAGTAGGAGGGAAACTCTGGCAGTCACCAGATTTGGGGTGCAAAAAGGAGAAATATCACGGTTGCTTTGGAGAACCTAGCTTTTCCTGTCTCTAAGGTTTGTGAGGAAATTCTCCTGGTTATCTTTATGAAGAATCCCGTATGAGATTTATTGGGCAATATACTTTGCAAAATCTCCATAATAAACAAAAAAGAGGTTCTGTACTGCTCCTTATTGGAGCGCCCTCATTGCAAGCTAAGGCACCATGCTCAAGTCCAAGTGAGTAAAAATCATCTACCAAGGCACCAGAGCCTTCTGTACCATGTCCATCTGGTGGCCCCCATCCCAGAGTACAGCATAAAAACCGTTCATTTCAAATACGCTTTTGATCTCCTTCAGATTCCCATCGCCTCAGTCCCCCATTAATAATATAACCCTAATTTTAAGACCTCAAATCCAGCTGTTACTACTTTTAAGTGCTGTTATTTATAGCAAGTCAATGTGACACAAAATGTGTCTTCCACATTCATTCATTATGTGTGAATTTGGCCAGCCACTGGATATTTTTTCCTCCTGTTATTCAAGGAGGTTGCAAATGCCAAAAGCAATCTATCTATGAAGCAAATCAATGTGAACAGTTTTCAGGGAGAAGAGCTAACCCTGCAGCGATCTATGATCAGTGATCTGTAATTCTTTTTAAAACAGCAGCTGAGCTTGTCTATGGATCCAACGACTAAGGCACTGATGCACTAAAAGATCTGTCGCCCTTCAGCTTAAAAAAAAAATTATGTTACTTGAGCCTAGCTTCAGGGTTTCCAAGCTGCAGGAACAGCTTGGAGCTGGGGGCGGTGGTCAGCTGGTCAGCCTCAGCTGTAGGGGCCAGGCAGCTCCCAGACTCCTCCGCTCTCTCTCACTTGCACGGGGCAGCGTTGATCCCGGTAAGCCCTCTAGCTTCTCAACATCCTACTATCTACCATCAACACCTCCTTGGAGGGTGCAAAATGCAATTTCTTTGTGTCCTTAGTATATGTGACACAGCTCATCCTGCTTTTCAAGATTTCCTCCTGGCTTCTGCTAACAGCTTTTGCTTGCTTCCTACAGTTCTGTTCATCTGCAGCTAAATCAACCTGTTTGATGTTGCCATGTCTCAGGAATCCAACCAGAAAACATGCGGAAATCATATACGTATGTGAGCCAACATCAAGGAACAATGAGAAAAACCATTTCAATAAATAGGAAGAAAATTTGAATGCACAAAATATTTTCTTGTTAAACTAAGAACAAACAAGCAAAAATATTTTGTGATATTTAAACATAACCACAATGGTAAAATATGTCCTGCTCCCACATTGCTTATTTTCCTGGGTATAACAGTACTATTTTAAAATTATAGGAACAGATCCAAGAAACAAATGTCTTTGAAAATTCCATTTTACAGAAACATCACTCTATACATTTAAGCTATCCCTTCCTACTGAAAATTATTGCAAACAGCATGAAAAATGTCAATGCAGGAAACAGAATAAAAGTAATGGATGGTCTTTAAAAAACAGAGGGATAAAAATGCTCCTGAAATACTATGCTCAAGTGACTAATGTTAATAGTTAAGGAAAATTATTCCCTATAGGCAAGAAAATAAGTAAGATGCCTATGGAGTTATATATAAAATAACAGGATCAGGGAAAATAAAGTTAGAGAAGTCAGTAATATTTCTAGATGATTTTAGGAAGTTGGCAGAGAAAATATCTAACAGTAGGATAAATTTTCTTAATACTGCCCAGGACTAGAAAATTTCTGTTTCTGTTTCCCATATACCGGAAAGAATTGTTAGGTGTTTTGTTGTTGTTGGCCTGAAATATGAAGGTTATTATCCCTTTCCTGTGTCACTTTGCAGAAATCTTAATTCCTATTCTCTTACTCTCTTTCCCACATATACTTACCTGAATTTATTTTTGGATTTCTATTTGTGATTAACAGGTTTTTAAATGTCCTAAATGCAGTCCTTTATCTGGAGCTTAAATGCTGAATCCCACTTTCCTGTTTTCCCTGAGACATTTGCTTTCCTAAATTCCAAAACACCAAGTGTCTCCTACCTGCCTCACCATTACTCCATTTAATTGAAGGCTCCTTGTTAATATTGTTTTCAGTACCCAGGGAGTCCCAGTACCATACAATCGAGGAATTCACAATTAAGTTACAAAAAAATGTGAGCGTGAAGTGCAGATACTTGCCTGGAGGCAGTGATGATCTAGCTCCCTGTTAAAGAACAGGAGAGATTTAGGTGTAGAGAACAGAGGAGGCTATTGCAAAAAGGAAGTCTGATAGGTAAACCACTCAGCTGCCAAGGGAACACTAGATAGATGCCTGGCAGAGAGAAAAGTAGAAACAAATTTTCTTTGCTTGTGATCGATGACTGTAAATGCCATACTGCTGACAAAGTCCAGTGGAAGCTCTGGGAGGTGTTGTATTAGACACACCCTCTTTAGTTCTACCTGGGAAAAGCAGGGTCACTTACTCACCTAATGCACCCCAAAACCACACTGAGGAAATAGTCCCCAGAGATCAGGGCACATGGGAAGCCACTCCAAAGAAGCTCTAGGCATGACTGAAATGTTTGGTAATAAAATGGTCCTCACCACTTGAGATGCTACATAGCACTGACTACCTAGCTCTTACAGTGCAGAGAGCCCTTCTGGAACACATCAGCATTTCCACCTACCATGGCAGTCTTTTTTATCTTAATTAAGGGCTTCCAATTCTTAATTGCCTAAATCTCTCTGGGGAAGTCTCAATGTACAAATCACAGATTGATTTGTTTGTGGTAGGACAAAATGTGCTTTCCCTTTGGTTTAAAATTTTCTTCTAAATACCTATAAGAATCTATGATTGGGGTCATGCTTTATATCAAATAGTAGCATGTTACAGGAGGAGAAATTATTAATGACCCAATCTATGCTCATATGTACATGGTACCAAGTTTTACAATCAGGATCCAAGATTGGAATAAAGAAAGGAATAAGGATTAGAGAAGAGCCTTTAATTTACTACTTGGTACTCTAATTGGAAGTAATAAATGAGATGAATATTCACTCTCTACCTTAAAAAATCAAGCCTCAAATCCACATATATTTGGGGGGGGAGCTTTCTCAAGCTATAACTGACATATAACATGTAAATTTAAAGTTTATAATGTACACTAGCATAGCAATGATCAAATTTTTAAACAGTATATATCGTTAACTCTAATGACCATGCTATACATTAGCTCTCCAGACTTATTCATCTCACAACTCAAAGTTTGTACCCTTTGACTAACATCTCTTTATTCCCTCCTGCCACTCATCCTCTGGCGACCACCATTCTATTCTTTGAGTTCGATGTTTTTAGATTCCACATATAAGTGAGATCATACAGTATTTCTTTCTCTGACATATTTCACTTAGCATAATGCCCTTAAAGTCCATCCATGTTGTTACCAATGGTAGCATTTTTGTCTTCTTTATGAATATCACATTTTACTCATATGTATGTGATATATGTGTATATATCACATTTTTAAAAAATTTTTCGTAATCTTTTTTTCTGAGAGAGACCGAGTGCAAGTGGGGGAGGAACACAGAGAGAAGTATATCACATTTTCTTTACCCATCTGTTGGTAGACACTTAGGGTGTTTCCATGTCTTAGCTATTGTGAATAATGCTGCAATGCACACTAAGGTACAGGTGTCTCTTCTAGCGTTCATTTCCTTCAGGTGTATAACCAGAAGTGGGATTATTATGGTTTTGATTTACATTTCCCTAATGATTAGTGATATTGAGTACCTTTTTCTATACTTGTTGGCCATTTGTATGTCTTCTTTGGAAAAATGTTCAAGTTTTGGACAATTTTTAAATTGGATTTTTTTGTTTGTTTGTTTTTTGCTATTGGGTGTTAGAAGTTCCTCATATATTGTTGATAATAACTGACTCAGGTATATGGTTTTACAAAGATTTTCTCCCATTCCACAGATTGCCTTTTCATTCTGTTAATTGTTTCTTTTGTTGTGCAGAAGGCTGTAGTTTGGTGTAATCTCACTTTTTGATGGCTGCTTTTGTTGCCTGTGCTTTTGGTGTCATATCCAAAAAATCATTGCTAAAACTGATGTCAAGGAGATTTTTCCCTAGCTTTTGTTCTAGGGGGGTTATGGTTTCAAGTCTTACATTTAAGCCCTTAATCCATTGTGAGTTAATTTTTAATAATTGTGTATCATAGGGTTCCAATTTCATTCCTTGCATGTGGATACTCAACTTTCCCAATACCATTTATTGAAGAGAATGTCTTTTCCCCTCTCAGTTATCTTGGCTTCCTTATCAAATATTATTTAACCATATATACATGGATTTATTTCTGGCCTCTCTGTTCTGTTCCATTGGTATATGTGTCTGTATGCTATCACCATACTGTTTCAATTACTGTAACTTTGTAATATAGCTTGAAATTAGGATGTGTGATGCCTCCAACTTTGTTCTTTCTCAAGATTTCTTTGGCCATTCAGCATTGTTTGTGATTCCATACATATTTTAGGATTTTTTCCCTCTATTTTGGTAGAAAATGCCATTGGAATTTTGACAGGAGTTTCATTGAATCGATAGACTACTTTGGGTAAAATGGACATTTTATCATTAACTTTTCTGATCCATGAACATGGGTTATCTTTCCATTTGTTTGCATTTTTGTCAATCTCTTTAATCAATGTCTTATAGTTTTGTGTATAGATCTTTCATTTCCTTGGTTAAATTTATTGCTAAGTATTTTATTCTTTTGCCTGTTATTGTAAATGGGTTTTCTCACTCATTTTTTTCAAGATAGTTAATTGTTAGTTTCAAGATAGTTAATTGTTGGTATAGAAATGCAACTGATTTTTGTATATTGATTTTGTTTCCTAGAAGTTTACCCAATTCATTTATTGGGTCTAATTGTTTCTTGATAGTCTTTAAAATTTTTTAAATATAAAACCACTCATCAGCAGAGATAATTTTAATTTTACCTTTCTGATTTGGTTGCCTTTTATTTCTTTTTCTTGCCTAATTGCTTTGGCTAGGATTTATAGTATTATGTTGAATAGGAGTGATGAGAATGGGCACCTTTGTCTTGTTCTTGACTTTACAGGGAAGACTTTTAACCTTTTAACCTGAGTATGTTAGTTGTTAGCTCATCATAAATGGCTTTTCTTATGTTGAGCTATGTTCTTTCTATACCCAAGTTTGTTGAGCATTTTCATCATGAAAGGATGCTAAATTTTGTCAAATGCTTTTTCTGCGTCTGTCTGTTGAAATGATTATATGGTTTTCCCCCTTAATGTTCTTAATCTAGTGTATCACATTTACTGATTTGCATATGTTGAATTATCCTTACAATCTCAGGGATAAATCTCACCTGATCATGATATATGATCCTTTTAATGTGCTGAATTTGGTTTCCTAATGTTTTTTGAAAAGTTTTGCAACTATGTTCTTCAGGGATATTGGCTTATAGTTTTCTTTTCTCCTAGTATCCTTATCTTGCTTTGGTATTAAGGTGATTATGTCCTCAAAAAAATTGTTTTGGAAGAGTTTGAGAATAACTGGCATAAATTCTTCTTTAAATATTCAATAGGATTCAACTGAAGGCATCTGTTCTGAGCTTTTCTTTGTTGGGAGGTTTTTGATTATTGAGTCAATCTCCTTATTTATTATTGGTATATTCAAACTTTGTTTCTTCATGATTCAGACTTGCTAGGTTTATGTTTCTAGAAACTTATTATTTCTTCTACATTGTCCAATTTTCAGGAATATAATTTTTCATAGTAGTCTATTATTAAAATTTTTAAATGTTTATTTATTTATTCAGAAAGAGTGCACACAAGTAGGGGAAGGGCAGAGAGGGAGAGAAAGAGAATTCCAAGGGCTTTATGCTGTCAGTGCAGAGCCTGATGCAGGGCTCAGTCCCACAAACCATGAGATCAAGATCTGAGCTGAAATCAAGAGTTGGACATTTAACCAACTGAGCCACCAAGGCACCCTCTTAGTAGTCTATTATTTTCCTCTATATTTCTGTAGTATCAGTTGCAATGTCTCCTGCATTTATAATTTTATTTGAATCTTTTTTCTCTTGGAAAGTCTAACTAAAGACATCAATTTTACTTATCTTTAAAAAAATCAACTCTTAGTTTGTTGATCTTTTCTTTAAAGTTATTTTTTAATGTTATTTACTTTTGAGAGAGAGAGAGCATGAGCAGGGGAGGGGCAGAGAGAGAGAGAGGGAGAGACACAGAATCTGAAGCAAGCTCCAGGTTCTAAGCTGTCAGCACAGAGCCCAACGCGGGTCTTGAACTCACAAATTGTGAGATCATGACCTGAGCCAAAGTTGGACACTTAACTAACTGAGCAACAGGTGCCCCTGATCTGTTCTATCATTATTCTATTCTCTATCTTATTTCTTCTCTGATCTTTATTATCTTCTTCCTTCAGCTACCTTAGTTTTTTCTTATTTTTCTAGTTCCTTGAGGTGTAAAGTTAAGTTGTGTATTTGAGATATACTTTTTTCTTAATGTAGGTATTTATCACTATAAACTTCCCTCAGTATTGCTCTTACTATATCCCATAAGTTTTGGTATGCTGTGTTTCCATTTTTGTTTTTTTTGTGTTGATTTCTCTGTTTATTTAATCTTTGACCCATTGGTTGTTCAGGAGTGAGTTTAACTTTCTCAAATTTGTGAATTTTTTGGTTTTTCCCCTGTTATTGACTTCTAGCTTTATACCATAGTGGTTAAAAATTATACCAAATATTTTTTCCAATTTTTAAAAATTTGCTGAGACATGTTTTGTGTCCAAACATCTATCCTGGAGAATATTCTGTGTGTGCTTGAAAAGAATATATATTCTGCTGCTATTTGATGGGATATTCTATACATGTCTTTTAGGTCCATTTGTTTTATAGTGTTGTTCAGGTTTGTTGTTTCCTTATTGATTTTCTGTCTAGACAATCTATCCACAGTTGAAAGTAGAGTATTAAAGTCCCTACTATTACTGTATTGTTGTCTATTATTCCTTTCAGATCTATCAGTATTTGTTCAATATATTTATGTGCCCCGATGTTCAGTGTATATGTATTTACAATTGTTTTATCTTTTTGATGAACTGACCCCTTTATCATCATATAATGACCTTCTATGACTCTTGTTACAGGTTTTAACAGAGTCTTTTTTACCTGACATAAATATGGTCACCCTGCTCCTTTTTGGTTTCCCTTTGTATGGAATACATTTTTCATTTGTTCACTGTAAGCCTATGTGTGTCCTTGAAGTTAAAGTGAGTCTGTTGTAGGTAGCACATAGGTGAGTCTTTTTTTAAAAATTCATTCATCTACTGTATGTCACTTGATTAGAGAATTTTACCCATGTACATTTTAAGTAATTATGGGTAGATAAGGACAAACTATTGACACCTTGTTAATTATTTTCTGGCTGTTTAGTAGTTCTTTTGTTCCTTTCTTCTGTGATTGCTGATTTCCGTCATGAAATGATGCTTTTTTATAGTGACATATTTTCATTCCCTTTTTTGGGTGTATTTACTATAGGTTTTTATTCTGTGATTACCCTTCAGCTTACTTGAAACATCTTAAACTGATAACAATTTAATCACATACAAAAGATTTTTTATTTCCTCTCCCCACATTTTGTGTTCTTGATGTCATGCTTCACATCATTTTATGTTATGTGTCCATTAACAAATAATTGTAGCTATGTCTGTTTTTAATACTTTTGTGCTTAAGCTTTTATATTAAAGTGGTTAACTCATCACCATATAACATTAGATAAGAGTAATCTGAATCTATATAATTTGGCATTGCCAGTGCTTTTTAAAAATTAATGTTTTCACATTACTAGTTTGTGTCCCTTTGTTTCAACTTGAAAACTTCTTTCAGCGTTTCTTAGGCAGGTTTAGTGATGATGAACACCATCAATCCTTGATTGTTTGGAAAATCTTATCTTTATTTCTGAAGAACAAGTTTGGTGGGTAACATATTCTTGGTTGGAAATTTCTTTCTTTCAACACTTTTAATAATCATTCTATTCTCTTCTGACCTGAAAGGGTTCAGGTGAGAAATCTGCTGATAGCCTTATGGGGGTCCCGTTGAATAAGATAATCTTGTTTTCTCCTGCTGCTTTTAAATTATCTCTTTTCTTTGATTTTAAATGGTTTTATTATAATGTATGTTGGAGAAGATCATTTTGGTTTGAAGCTTTGAAGTGACTTAATAGCTTCATGAACTTGGATGTCCAAATCTCTCCTCAAGTTTAAGTTCTTAGCCATTAATTCTTTCTTTAAAAATATTTATTTATTTATTTATTTATTTATTTATTTATTTATTTAATTTTTTGAGAGAGAGAGAGAAGGGGGGGAGGGGAAGAGAGGGGGTCAAAGGGAGAGGGAGACACAGAATCTGAAACAGGCTCCAGGATCTGAGCTGTCAGCACAGAGCCTAACATGGGGCTCAAACTCAGAGTGCAAGAGCATGACCTGAGCTGAAGTCAGATGCTTAAACGACTGAGCCACCCATGTGCTACTTAGCCATTAATTCTTTAAATAAGCATTTTATCTCTTTCTCCAACTCTTCTTCTGAACTCCAATGATATGTAGTTTTTTTTTTCTTAATAGTGCTCTGTAAGACCTGTAGGCTTTCTTCATTCCTTTTCATTCTTTCTCTTCTTTCATTAGATAATTTCAAATGACTTGTCTTTGAGCTCAGTGGTCCTTCTGCTCACTCTAGTAGTCTGCTACTGAGGCTTTCTATTGAATACTTTAGTTCAGTGACCGTACTCTTCAGCTCCACAAGTTGTTTGGTTCTGTTTTCTCTCTTTGATGAACATCCCAATTTGTTCTTGTATTGTTTTCCTAATATCATTTAGTTGTTTATGTTTTCTCTTGTAACTCTCTGATCATCTTTAGAAAAATTATTTTGAATTACTTGTTGGGAAATTCCTGTATTTCCTTTTCTCTGGGGCCAGTTATTGGAGGTTTACTGTATCACTTTGGTGGAGTCATTTTTTACCTGATTGTTCATGATCCGAGTAGCCTTGTATAGGTAGGTATCTGTGTATTTGAAAAAGCAGTCACCACTTCTAGGCTTTCTGGACTAACTTTGGTGAGTCATGACTTTTACCCATAGGTTGGGGCATGTTGGAGCATTCTGTGACACTGGGTCTAGTAATGAAGGCCACCAAGAGCTGGGGTGTGTTATAGCACCAGATTGGGGGGGGATGTCCAGCCTTTTGGGGTCAGCAATAATTACATGGTCCTTATTGAGCACTTTAGTGGGGGGCTGTCAGGATCATCTGCAGTGTCTCCACGTAGAGTAGCTAGGGATGAGGGCAGGGAGGAATAGTAACTGGAGCTGGTGGGATGCACGTGCCTGGTAGTTGGGGCCATCTACTGGTGTCTGTGTAGTGGTTGGGACTAACAGTAAACACGTGTAGTGGTGGGGTACAGGGCAACTAGAAAGTGGCAGGGCCAACTATAAGCATACTGGTAGCTGAGGTGATGATAGCTGTTGGTATGTACTACTGTGACTTCAGTGTTCCCTGGGTATGTGAATCACAGTAGAGGCCAGTGACAGTTGCCAGGCTGGTGGCAAGCAAATGCATAACTGGGGGGGGGGGCAGCCCTGAGTGTGCACATCGTTGTGGAAGTCAGCTGTGGAGGCAGAGTGTAATGTCTTACACTCACATAGCCACGGAGGCCTGGGCTTCCAGTGTGGTTGCCAGTCTCTGGTGAGATCAGAAATGAGGAGGGAGCAGGGTGGGCTCAGGTGGCTGGTGCCAGCAAATGTAAATACCTGTGGAGTAAAAACTGGTGAAATCTACAGGGGGTCTATGGCAGCTTTGCTGACTATGGGGTTTCTTCAGTGGCAAAAGAAGACGACGTCATTTGCAGAGCACATCACTGGGAAACTCAGTTATTCCCAAAGTATGGTCACTACTGGTAGACCCTGCTTTTCTTCATTCCTAGCTGTCTCTGTCTCGGCTTGCTAATCTCTGTTTGGAGTGAAACTGAAGTGGGACCTTCTTGTAGTGTCCTGAAAAGCTGGGGAAACTGGTTGCCCATCATGCTCTTCCTGTCCACACAAGAGGAAATCTTTCTAGCTTGGAAGTTCCTCTTGGTGCTCAGCAATACTGGCTTGGTGGATGGGATGATTCAGGCAAATCAAAGCTATTCTTCCTTCTCTTTATGTGTTGTTATTTTCAAGGTTTTTACTCTACTACATTGCAAAAGTTTCTGAAGTGGACTCCAGAGCTCTCTCAAAGCTGGTTTTTGGAGTATACTTTTTAATTGATCTTTGTTGGGAAGATGGAGTCCAGGGTCTCCTATTCTGCTGGCTTGATGACATCACTCTGGAGCTCGGTCATTTCCTCCTCTCAGGAAGAACAGAGTCCTTTCATGTAGAATCTGACACCCAGAAGCCTATATATTTTTTCAGTGTTGCAGAGTATGGTAAGTATCCTGGAAAATCTGTTTTTTATAAGAGGCACTTTCTAGGTTCTCATGAGCACAAAAATGTCTTCTGTAAGCCCAGAACTATACCTCCTACTGCTTCACCAACAATAATTATCTCCATTCTTCTGGCATAGCGTGGGGTCTGTAGGACTATTTGTCTTACAGCAAAAACTTTATCAGTCTTTTGCCATTTTTCCAACTAGCCAATATCAAGGACATTTGCCTTCTGAGTTAAAATGAGTAGCAAGATATAAGATTATTTTCAATTCTGGGCACCATTCCAAAAACATAGAAATTGGGAATAATTCTCTTGGGAGATTTCTAAGAATTGCAGGTGTCATTTGGACATCAGCTATGTAGCCTGGTACTTATTTCTAGTTGAAATAGGAAGAAATTATATACCAGCTCCTCTTAAACTTGGCCTACCAAGGGCCTCACTTCTAGATCCTATCATTTGGGGTAGCAGTTCCTTTTAAAAACCTGACTCTAAGACACCCAGTAATGATAACTAACATCAGTTATCTTCATGCTAACTTTAGTCATAGTATCCCATATTTTAGTACTAGAAGTGTTTGAGCTGCATACAGTTATTATGATTCAGTCATCCTAATAAGCCTTTATTCATTTTTCCTGCTCTCATTTAATGGTCACTAATCAAAACATAGTAAACACAGAGTTCCTAGCAGTAAATATGTCCTGGGGAACTCAGTTCCTTGGCTTTTGCCTTGGCGTACCACCTAAACATGCTGGTGACTCATATGGCTTCGCACGAATACTGGTTTTCAGCTGCCTGTTTCTGTTGTGTGATCAAGACATTGAACGTGTCCAGATCCCAAGGGCCTTTCTCTGTCCTAGACATTCCAATCTAATCAGTATGAAAAACATCCAACGTAGTAAATGCCACTTTAATTATAAGCTTGTTCCAACTGGATTAGAATAAAAATAAGCATGCTTAAGACAAAAACTATATCTGAAAGGCAAAATTAGTAATTGAGCTTTTGAGATAGAAGTCCATTTTTATTTAATGATTAGTAATTTTCTTTTCTAATTCTTATTTTAATACTCTCATTTCCACCATAAACCCATACGTTATGTCTCAAGTAATTCAGTTCCCTTTTTACTTGTCTTTTATTTACTTTTCTCGATCACTTTAGGTTAACTGACTCCATATTTCAGGGCACCTCAAGTTTTAGATGCAGAAGATAAGCACTGCAGAGAAGCCCTAATAGTAAGGGTTAGTAGGTAGTTATAAACAGTAGCTTCAGAGTTAGACTTATTTTAAAATTCTGACTCCAACACTTAGTAATAGTGTAGCTTGCACACAGTATTTACTTCTCTAAACTTTCATTTCCTAAGTCACAAAATAGGAAGTAATCACATTTATTTCACAGGCTGATTTTAAGAATAAATATACTAATATAGGTAATGCTCTTGGCAAAGGGCTGCCAAATTGTTATGTCACTTGACAAATGCTACTTATTGATAAGTGTAGAAGCATGCTCATCAGATCTCTGTGTAAATCTGGAAGCAGCATGACTTGAGTTCAAATTTAGATCTGGTTCCTGAGAGTTGCAAGACCTTGGTCAAATTATTTAATTTCTCGTTGCTCTGTTGGCTCTTTTGCAAAAGAGGGGATAAAACACTTGTCTCATAGGAATCATTTCTCAATTCTATGTTGACTAACACATGCTTCTTCTCAAAGTTCAGTATCACGCTATATTTGTACATAAAAAGTGACCACCATACATCTTTCTCTAAAATACCCTGATAATGAGAAAGAAACATGACTATCATATTAAGGTTTCCGGTGGCAGTTACTCTTGTACTCCATGGCCATAACTATCACACATCATTCAGTAACAGATTTTCTTACTTTAGATGAGGTCCTCTGGTATTAGAATAGGTAGAGTTATGAACAAGTTTTCTCTGCTTTGTATTCACTCTACAGATGCAGATTATAATAGGAAGGCACCCACTGTAGCTGAGCCTAGGTTGAGGCTGATATCAGATTCCAAAAACCACAGTGGACTATTGTTGATAATGTTGAAGAACCAGATGCTCAGATATTCTAAAAATAGAGTTCTTTTCTCTATGCAGAGATAAAAATACTACTTAGGAACAAACTACATTTTAACAGGCTATATAGAAAAGAACAAGCAAGCTATTTATTTTATCATTTGCAAAGGACCTTGTGGTAGGTTGTATTACTTTCCCCAACTATTTGCTGCTGCTCTCAGTGAGGTGACTATACTTTTGCACTTCCATTAACATCAGGATTCATTTAGCTTGATTTGGCCAATGAAATGTGAACAGGATGCCACTTCCAAACATAAGCTTTAAGAGTCACCAGTAATTCTTTGCTTTTAAGAATGCCTTCAAAGTATCCTCTCTAATGGTTCCTTTGTGTGGGTCAGAAGTATGTGATGGTCACTGGACTTAACTGGCCTCTTCTAGGCAATGCTGCAAAGATGAGTACAGTATGTCTAGCACTTCAGTTTAGAATGGAGAAACACTCTGTTTCCAGTCAACACAAACATGTATACACATGTGTATGTGCATGCACACATATGTCTCATATACATTAATTTTTTCTAGACCGTTGAGTAAATTCCCCTGCCTTTTGTTATCTTATGTGAGATAATTTAACTTCTTAATGCAGGTGGAAAATGTGGTGCAAATAATACTGGAGTAAATGAAAGAACTTCATCAACTTCTAATTAGAAATTGAATCACTATGTGGATAGCATAATAAAATAGCCTGCTTTTAGTAATCTACAACAGAAATTGGTTCGCAAAAGACTTTACTGAAAGGGTAAGGTTTAAAAGCTCTAATTAAATTTATTTTAAGATATATCTCCTTAACTCCCAGACCAGTACTGTCCAGTAGAACTTTCCTTAAAGACAAAAGAAACCTCTATTTGTCCTTTTCAATATGTCATCCACTAGCCACATGTGGCAGTTGAGTGTTGGAAATGTGCTAGTACAACTGATGAACTAAACTTTAATTAAATTTATATTTAAATTTAAATGATCACATATAGTTAATAGCCACTGAATTGGACAGCCCACCCTAGACCTTACATTGAAAGAGTATCTTTTCCTAATAATTTAAATACTCTTTCATGCAACTATATTTGGGACTAAGAAATGTATATGTATGTGTGTATGTGTATGTATATGTACATATCTGTATCTTTCTAGTTATCTCTCTATGTAAGTAAAAGCCTCCTTCACCCTTTTATATTCAGGGATTCATAACCACTGTAGGTCAAAGAAAATATTGCCTGAAGTGTTTCAGACTCAAATGTGTACTCTCGATTCAAAGCTAATCAGCTTTATGGAGCAAATATTATAATAAAGCTTTCCCCAATGGTCCTAATATGTAAGCAGATAGTCCTACATTCTAGAATCATTAGTCAAAGACATTTGGTTCATCCATTGATCTAGAAAGATACACTCCCAAATTCTCCTGACAACTTCCAATTTTATACTTCTAAGTCTCTATACTGTAGCTTTTCATCTTTATACTGAAAATTAGAGACCCAATTTTCTCAAACAAGCAGATTTGGGTTGCCCAGTCACTGAATTGAAACTGAACTATAGTTTCATCTCACTATATAATTAAATAAGAAGCTTGCGCCCCCATTTTCAAAGGATTCACCTCACTGCAAAGGTATAATACTCTGGGGTCAACTGTAATAGTTAAGACCATGGGTCTGGAATAGTAATTCTTGGTTGTAAGGATACAATTACTTGGGAAGGCTGTAGGCTCGGGTATTATTAGGGATACTTGGACACTGACTCCTTTCACTTTTTATGGCTTTGCCTTACTTGGTGAACTCTCTTAGGGGGTAGAGGCAAGGAAATCGTAGCCAAGACAGGACATGTTGGTCACTTTCTGGAGAGGTTCTTTATCCTTGGCTAATTAACTAAGACATTTAATCTATTCTTAATGAGGGTGTGGTGTGTTTTTTGTCTTTTAATTACACAGCATCAGAAAGACCTGGCTCTACATCTTAGTCACAGTGTAAGAATTCATCTATAGGACTTAGCATAGCAAATAACTAATATCATTTTTCCCAATAACTGATTATTGTTTTGTTTTTATTGAACTCTAAAATTAAATGTAATTTTACTCAGAGAATAACAACAAAACTTCTAAGGAGCTTAATATCTTTTGGAATAAAGTAGAAGACTATCCAATAGAAAGAGATAAAGCTACATCAAGTGTAGTGACACCAAAAGTATTCCCAAATGCAAAGTTTTGTAGTTTTCTATTAAAAACCAAAATATGATGCAGGACATCTGGGTGGCTGAGTTGATTATGCATCCAACTCTTGATTTCAGCTCAGATTATGATCTCACAGGTAGTGATTTTGAACCTCATGTTGGGCTCTGTGCTGATGGTACAGAGCCAGCTTGGGATTCTCTCTCCTCCTCTCTGCTCCTCCCCCACTCAATCTCTCTCTCTCTCAAAATAAATTAAAATGTAAAAAGAAATATGAAATGACTCAGCTAATCAGGGTCCCTTCTACAGATAAGCCAGACATGACCAGCCTTGTCCTTTATCCATATGAGGAAAGGAAATTAATGAAAGAATATAAAGAAGGAAAGTTGAGGCACTGAGGTTTTCATATGTTGTTTGTGGTTGCTCATGTGGCAGACCTTGAAATTTCTCCTAGATTTTGTTTTGAGTTTCCTTCAGCTCAATTAGGGTGTATTCATAAACCTCTAAGGTACTTGTCAACCATGAGCAGTGAGTCCCACAGGAAGCTCCCTGTGTGGTCTCCGGGATTCTCTCTGAAGACCAGAGGCAGAGGAGAACATTAGTTATCAAGTCTTTTCACAATAGAGAAGTCATGCCACCAGTAGGAGTAGCCTCAAATATACAAAGTAACACATTTGAGACAGATTTTCTTAGCTTGGAAACTAAGACAGTATTGAAAATGTATTACCTCTTTCAAGCACTATCCTGAAAAAGATATCCAAACTGGCTGACCAGCCTCAGGACCTGACTTAAGCAATGAAAAATTCAAATTTATAGCAAGACAATATTAAAACATGGGAGCAGATACCTTGCAATGTTTAATGTCAACTATCCATCATACATTGCTCATATCTAATATAGAATATAAATCAAGATTATTTACTTCTTGGGGCACCTGGCTGGCTCAGTGGGTAGAGCATGCAACTCTTGGTCTCAGAGTCATAAGTTTGAGCTTCATGTTGGGCATAAACTTTATTTTAAAAAAAGATTATTTTTTAAAATATAAATAGAGCAGAAATAAGAACATGGATTTATCAGGAATAGGTTACGTATTTGTTATATCTTCATTCCCCAGGAAAAAAATGTCAAACTATGCAACTAAAGCATCAACTTGATTGCTTAATGACGGTTAACATTTAAGAATTTGCTCTGGGGGAAATAAAGTGGAAATTTAAATAGTGTTGCAACTTGCCATTACTGCAGGGTTTCACTGTCTATTTCCAAATGAGGACACAAGTAGAAAATGATGGGGAACCTGCTCGGACATATTATATTCAGTCAAATCCTCTTCCCTTCATTGATTCTGTAGATACATGCTGCTTTAACTGCATAGCTGGCTTTGTTATTAAGCTGTTAGTCTAAATTTTTTCCTATTTAGCAAATATTCCAGTAGTTCTTGGAAGCAAAATGTCTACATGTGCATTTAGACATGAAGATATTTTTACCAAGCAGGATAGCAATTTATTCCAAGCTGCAGAGTCACCCCCTCTAAGGAAATATTGACTCCTCTCATTGTTGATAATGTACACACTTCCTCCCTTGCCGGATGATATACTGGTCCAGCCTTTTACTTCCGAACCCCAGCAAAGGGTCTACAATTCCGTGAGATGAGTCTAATTATGTTTGAAGGCATATTCAAGTGCCAGAAGTAAACAAAAATAAGAGCTCACCCATAATAACAATAACAATCGCCAGAGCAGCTATTTAAATTAACACCTTTAATCAAGCAACCTAAACATCATAATGTAACAGTATAATAGAAATTAAATTTAAATCAACATTCTACCCCATAAAAAATGGGGGGTGGTGGCAGTGAAATTGACAAAAATACTTTTACTTTACCCATGTAAACATCAGACTGTTTTTCTCTCTAGGCTTGCTTTTCTTTCTTTGGCATGACAGTTCTGATTCTTCAGCCTCCCCATGAAGAAGAGAAAAATTCCCTTGAAGCTGAACTAAATTCATCAGCAAATGAAATTACATTCATTTGATAAAATGCTAAATGGAAAAAGGCAGGTTTATTTTAAGCCGTCAACAGGCTGTTGTAGTTAATCATGCACACTGCAGAAGACAGGAGTTTGGTTGCTAAGAAAATGGTTGGCATGTTTCCACGAGATCCATGTGATGTGAAATGCATCTGCTCGTTTTAACAGTGAAATAGAAAAAAATAAAATAAACACTTCAGGGTATATTTGGTGAGTCACTATGGAACACAAGGCCAAAATAACTTCTGTGTTGTCAGTTTATTTTATACAACCTTATTATGACGTTAGCCTTTTCTTATTATTCAAAAAAATTTCAATTTTATAGTGATATTTTGTTAGAAAATTGAGAAATATTTATTGTAGCAAAATTAGGAAGTATAAAATCTATATCACATGCAAATACCAACATCAATATCTAATGCTTGGAGCATGCAGAGTAGGGGCTCAATATTTATTTGGTAATGAATATATATTTTATTTACAAATATGGGATTTGCATATACTTTTACAACCTGTTTTTGTTCATTAAAATATTTAGTATATTTTTTAAGTTACTAAATATTCTTTAGCATTATTTTAATAGTTTCATTATTATAGGACACATTGTAAAATTTATGCAATACCCAGGAACCAAATACAAGCATCTCCCCAAGTGAGAGTAATATTATGGTGCAGATGAAATCTGAATACCTTCAAGATTTTCTGCTTGGATGTCACACTTATTTCTCTGATTATTGAGATAGTCAGTGGGGTCTCAGCTGTTTGGATAATGTATAATTCCACCATTTTTACCAGTAGATACAAACTTTTGCTACTTAGACACTACTTGCTGTCAGCCTGGAGGCATAGTAATTTGAGAGAGAATCACCAAAGATAGCAACATTCTTGGCATCCCTTGCACATCATAATGGTCCTCAGAGTGAATTAACCATGGACATCTATGTCCACAGCATCTTCAAGATGGCTACAATGGACAAAGAGGACCCACCAAAAGAACACTAGTTAAGTACAATGTAGAAAAATACATTAGTTGAGAAAACAATTGATGACTTGGTCTGTAAGGCTGAGAAGTTCAAAACATAAAAATGAGAAGCAGAGAAACATAAATGATACCTCCTGAGAACTCACTTAAATCCACTGTCTTCACTAAGGACAAAATAGAAAACAGGAAAATTCAAGGCAAAAACAATAATAGAGAACAAACAGAAAAGGTTCTTGAAGATTCAGTAAAATGATCAGCTGGCCAAACAAGAACTAGCCTGCTGAGAAAAAAAGATTTTGAGTATCAGCAGGAATATTGGAGAAGTCCAATATTGTGCAAACTCATCATCACAAGCTGTACCAGGAAGCCGCGGACAAGCTCTCCCTTGAACAGAGCCCCTCTGTCCAAATGTGCCTCATCTGAACCCATTATCAAAAAGTGTGACTGTGCCGACCAGAAAGCATGTTCTACAGATTTGTTGCAAAATTTAAATATGTGTCCAAGTCAGTTCAGTGGCTGTTTAAAACACTAATTAAATACAATACAGAACCACAATAAGTAATCCTAAAATTTGTATGGAACCACAAAGAACCTTGAATAGCCAAAACAATCTTGAGAAAGTAGAAAGCTGGAGATAATCATATTCCTTGATGTTAAATTATACTACAAAGCTATAATAATCAAAACGGTAATCACACATAGACACATAAATCAACAGAACGGTATAGAGACCCCAGAAATAAAATCATGCTTCTATAGTAAATCTATGACAAAAGAGGCAAGAATATATAATGAGGAAAAGAGTCTTTTCAATAAAAAGTGTTGGGAAAACCTGACATTACATGCAAAAGAATGAAACTGACATTTTCTTATACCATACACAAAATAAGCCCAAATGGATTAAAGACTTATGTCATACACAATATAAGCCCAAATGGATTAAAAACTTAATATAAGACCCGAAAACATAAAATTACTAGAAGAAAACATAGACAATAAGCTTTCTGACATTGGTCTTCCCAATATTTTTTTTGGATGCGTCTCCTCAGGCAAGGGCAACAAAAGTAAAAATAAACAAATGAGATTACATTAAAGTAAAAAGCTTTTGCAAAACAAAGGAAATCATCACAAAATGAAAAGGCAACCTACTAAATGGGAGATGATATTCACAAATGATACATCTGATAAGAGGTTAACATCCAAAATACATAAATAACTCATACAACACACACAAAAAAGTCAATTATTCAGGCATAGAACCTGAATAGCCAATTCTCTGCAGAGGACCGGCAGATGGCCAACATGAAAAGATGTTTCACATCACCAACCATCAGGGAAATACAAGTCAAAACCACAATGAGATATCACCTCATGCCAGTCAGAACAGCTATTATCAAAAAAGAGAAGAAATAACAAGTGTTGGCAAGCATGTGAAGAAAAGGGGACCCTCACGTACTATTGGTGGAAATATATATTGGCACAGCCACTATAGAAGACAGCTCGGAGGTTCATCCAAAAATTAAAAATGCAACTATTCTATGATCCAGTAATTTCACTTGTGGGGGTATTTATCTGAATAAAATGAAAATACTAATTCAAAAAGATATATGTACAACTATGTTTATTGCAGCATCATTCACAGTAAACAAGATATGGAAACAACCTAAATGTCCATTGAAAGATGAATGGTATACACACATACAAAGACACACACACACACACACACACACACACACACACATATATATATATACACACACACACACACACAAATGGAATATTACTAAGCCATAAAAATTGAAGTCTTTTGTGACAACATGTATAGACTTATTATTATGCTAGGTGAAATAAGTCAGAGAAATACAAATATTATATGACTTCCTTATATATGAAATCTAAAAAGCAAAACAAAATAAAACAGAAACAGAATCATAGATACAAAGAACTGATGGTTGCTGGGGGGTGGGGCACAAAATAGGTGAAGGGTGTTAGGCAGCAGCCTTCCAGTTATAAGGAAGATAAAGGGATGTAATGTATAGCATAGGGACTATAGTCAAAAATATTGTTACAACATGTGAGGTTTTTTAAAATTTATTTTTATGAATCCCATTTTTTTAGTGTGTTTGACACATAAAGTTACATTAGTCCAAAGCGTACAACTTAGTGATTGGACAAGTTTATACATTACGCTATGCTCACCAGCGCAGCTACCATCTGTCTCATGTAACAACTTTGTATGACAGATGGTGACTAGACATACTGTGGTGTCCACTTTATAATGCATATAAATTATCAAATCACACTATGTACACCTGAAACTAATATAATATTGTATGTCAATTATTCTTCAATGCAATTTTTAAATAAATATTAAAAATAAAATATTGTATTTAAACGGAGAATTAAGCAGTAGAAATAAAAAGATTTAGATATATAACATAGCACAAATGAAATAGAAGTTCACTTAACTGCCTAAGGCAGAGGTCTTGGTTAATGGATCATCCTCCACACAGTGACTCAGGGACCTATGCTCATTTTGTCTCTTTTCCACCAACGTTTCCTCCTCCTCACCAGCCTCCAATCAATTTGGGGGAAATGAGAGGACAGAGGGAGCACACCTGCTCCTTTAAAGCCTTGTTTCAAAAGGATATTCATCACTAGGATTCAGTCATGTGACCTACCTGTAGCGAGGCTGACATATGCAGTCCAGCTGTGTGCCCACACTGAGAAAAGGTACCGGTGGGAGGAAGAGGGACTAGCTAGCATAGCTTGCAGTTGTTTAAATTTCGTCACATTCTGAATACTTGAGTGAATTCTCATTGCACTCTAGTTGTGTTGGAAACGAGTGAAAAATGAAATTCGTGTCTCAGTGAATAAAGATG
>NC_043706.1:68405774-68434916 GCF_006229205.1 Suricata suricatta | reverse complement strand
AGTTTTTTTTCCTAATCTGCAAAGGAACATTTTAAAAATATAATAAAAATGAATTACTAGAAAAATTAAATGAAAATGAAAAATATATACAAAAATAGAAGCCAAATATTTTATGATTAGATTTAAGAGATATAAAATTACTATGTCAAATTGCTATAAAAGTTTCTAAATGCTCACTTTAATTTCTGTGCTTATTTTACTGCGGACAAGTAATAGTTCGTGGATTTGTATGGACCCATGTATCACTGCCCTACCCCATTTCTGACCCCTGAATGAACACATTTTTCAAAGCCAAAGACCTACATCAGAGAAGGGTAAAGAGAGGATCAATACACAAGATTGAACTGCTGTGCATGAAACTGCAGCAAATGTTGGGACCTCTTCATTTCTCTGATCTGATTCAAGTTCCCAAAGTATGTCCTTGGCCTAATATTTAGTTCTAAAGTGATCAGGCATGATCCACTTTGAAACTCTGGTTTTGTAAGTAATGTTCAAATCCTAAAGGTGCTGGTTGCATAGCATATTCTGCTTTCCAAATGTAATTTACTCAGTGTGTGTTTTCCATATTTAAGGATCTGTTAGTTTAGTTTTGTTTTGTTTTATCAATGCCTATGAATTTAGTGCCATGTGGAATGGTGCTCCTGATGGCACAGAACTTCACATTCTGGGTTTACTCCAAATAAGGATTCTCCAGAATCTATGTTTCCTTATACTGGAAACTCTTGGCCTTTCTCTCAGGCACTGGCTCTGCCTTTTTCTTCAACACTGAAAAGACCCGTTACATCCAAACAGAACCGTTCATGGAGATTTTATGGATTTCCTTTCCTTTACCTTCTACAACTCCTCTTACACTTCTGGCACTTCTAGCATCCTGTGTTTTGCTTGCAATATACACCATTCTATGTGGCTAGACTGGAAGAGGGCGCTAATAATCCCAATTATCATATTGGACCTTAGAGAAATCCATTTCATGATGGTCCTTTCTCCCTGAAAAATGTGAATTTAACCTACCGGAGTAAAAAAAAAAAAAAGCCACCAACAACGTTTCAATTTTTATGCAGTTAGCAGCATGATAACTCCATTTTACTGTTTATACCAGGTAGTAATTTTCTTTAGCAGTACTGCTTCATGCAGCAAAATGTTGGTCTTTAGAACACCTTTAAACCTTTCTAGACATGAGAACAAAAATTAAACCATTTATTCACCTTCCACAGTACAACTCTTTCAGTGACTTCTGATCAGCATGTGTTTAGAAAAAGTCAGTTGATGGTGAAGAGAGGGGGCACAAAAAGTAAGCAAAATTTTAGTGTCAATTTCCCAGTGAAATGTCATTGCATACCGTTAATTTTATCCCAATCTATCTTAGCTCACTGACCTTACTGACAGCTTTATCTTGGCATTAACACAGTAGCTGACCTCTTTTTGTTGTTGTTCATTGCTATCTCCTTTCACTCCTTAAATTTGTTATATTAT
The DNA here is from genome assembly GCF_006229205.1 of Suricata suricatta. NCBI lineage: Eukaryota > Metazoa > Chordata > Mammalia > Carnivora > Herpestidae > Suricata > Suricata suricatta. The sequence continues at coordinate 68,433,443 of NC_043706.1, read as the reverse complement.
CATTTTAAGAAAGAAAAATCTGCTAATGTAAAGATTCACATTTACCAAACAGATACTACTCTGAAAGTATTTATATATCAATCAAAACATATACTACACATGGTTATACATATTAACAATTACATGGGGCACCTGGGTGGCTCAGTTGGTTAAGTGACTGGCTTCGACTCAAGTCATGATCTCACGGTTCATGGGTTCTAGCTCCGCATCCTGCTTTGTGCTGACAGCGCAGAGCCTGGAGCCTGCTTCAGATTCTTTGTCTCCCTCTCTCTGCCCTTCCCTTGCTCACACTATCTATCTCTGTCTCTCAAAAATAAATAAAAACATAAAAAAATATTTAAAAAATTATAAATGAGGATAATTTATAAACAGGGATAATTTCCAGCTCCATTCTAGATATGTTTTTCACTCCCCAGAATCTGCTTCAGAGAGAGAAAAGGCTATCTCAGTTTGAAAAAAGGGACTGACTATCCAGAAACCAGGCACTTCCCTCAGGAAAGGGGAGAGAAGGTGAGAAGACCGTGGTGGGTTAGTCATAGATCCCAGAGCTAGCTACTAATGACTAAAATTTTGAAAGGCTTAAGGCAAATCAGACTTCATGTCCAACCATCAGGCATCCTCTCTTGTCCAGGACTTGACTTCCCACTTCCATTCTGGATCCTATCTCGTCCTCCTCTGGGGCCTTATTCCATTTATACTGGACTTTGGCTACATGAAAATTAGGCCTAGGGAGCTTCATTCACCACATTGTTTGATCTTGTTCATAGAAAGTTGAGAATACTTCTAAATCATTTCTACTAATCCATATATCTCTGGTACCTGGAATTACACAAATGAAAGCCAACTTCTGACATTCATTATGCTAATTAGCAAAACCTCTGGTGTTAGAGGTAAAAAAGAGCTAAAGCATCCGTAGCTGTCTCCAAAGTTTGGCATTTTGATTAAATGCTACCAGTAACCACTGTAGGAGTATGTACTTCTAATTGCCATAACTGCCTGCCTTAGGGTCTAGATGAAAACAAAATAAAACCTATTTGCACATATGTCTGCTGAAGGATTTTAAAGTAAATTACAGACCACATAATACTGCTCCTTTAAAAAGCCAAGCTACTGGAAACAGGACTATATTTAGCATATCCTCTTCATCTCCTCTTCATTCTTCTTTTAAAATTTATTTTAGAGACAGAGCTGAGTAGGGGAGAGAGGCAGAGGGAGAGAGAGAACCTTAGGACTAGATCCCATGACCCAGGGATTATGACCTGAGCCAAAATCAACAGTCAGATGCTCAACCCATGGAGCCACCCAGGCACCCCATCTTCTATTCATTCTTACCCCAAAGCTGTCCAGCTCCCATCCTTAACTGTTAGAGGTAAAAAAGTTTACCTCTAACAGTGGTTATAGTGGTGTTAGAGGTGGTGTTTTTGTATTAAAACTGTTCCTGCCAAGGTTGTTTACCACCTAGACGCTAAATCCAATGTGGTGTGCTAGCTCCAACTACTGAAATGTAGTTTTAGAGCATCAATATTCAGTTCTATAATTTTAGGAGTTAAACATGTCTCAATCCTATTTTTTCCATTGCCATATACTCTGAATGTTTTAATTACACTTCTGAAGAAATGTGATTCAGGAATGAGATAGGAGAGTCAGGAAAAGTAATTAAGTGGAATAGGACATGTTTGTTATTCAGTAAATGAATTCTCACCTCCATGAAATGGTAAATTAAAATTTAAGAAGTTTATTTCATTAAGTCCCCAAGCTCTCCTGAAAATGCTCAGCCTGACAGCCATTATATGTAAAAATGTCTGAATGATATTTTTGATAACTAAATGACTTTGGAAAAAGCACAGCTAGTAAAGATTCTCTCATGGACAAGTTAGGTCTCACATTTTCCTAGCAAAGTTAGTAGTCTACTAATTTCTGACAAGAATCCTTTTTGTATTAAATATATATTATTTCTCTGTATATATCAGTTTTAACTTCTCTTCAAAGACTCCAGACTAAATAAGGAATTAGAAGTAGATTAAATGTTCACAGGGGCATTTTTCAATATGCAATGGTTATATTAATATATATGCTGTTCTGAAGCTGCCTGAATCTTAATTCAATGCAAACAGGAAATGCATGTTTTCCCTCAGTGTATTTAAGTGCTTTCCCTCCCACAGAATGGAATGTTGGGTGTGCCTTTATTTCCATTCAAGTGGGTAATATATGTGTGCATAAAATGTGGGTTATGCCACTAGTAATAACTGAAAAGATTCAATTGCAGAAAAATAAGAACAGATTCAAAATGGGTTTGAGACAAGGCAGAATCATGAGTAGAAAACAACGTTAAAAATCCTGCTCTGATTTTTTCATGCTCTAAGAATTTTGAGAACTCCTCTTATTATCTCTTAAACAGCCCATCCTTCCCAGATAGTCATGAGTAAGTCATCCTTTAGAAGGGAGAATCATTTAGATTCTAATTCAACTAATGATTAGGGTGAACCTGATAAGTTCTAGATATAATGGTTAGTGCTTTTGTAATGCCCAAGTTGCAGTATCCCCCAAAGACCAGAGACTGCCAGGGAGACCGAGTCACGCACGCAATAGCAAAGGGCGGTTTTATTACGGGCTTAGGCTGGCCGAGCCTAAGCTCGGCTCACAGACTTTACCGGCGCAGTAGATCCATGCTGAGAACCCTGAACAAGGGCTGAGCAGGGTTTTTATGGGGTTTGGGGAGGGGGAGTTACAAGAAATTGTGACACAGGTACAGTGATCCAATCATTATTATACAATATTATCGACAGCAGGTTCAACCACTCACATTGTCTAGAGTATTCGTTACTTTTGGCGGGATCCAATTACAACATTTAGGGTACCTTTAAAATCAACCAATTACAGGGCGAGTCTAGGGTCTTGTTTGGTGACTGTCGGGTTAACTTTAACATTAGGTAACAGAGTTCTATCTAAAGTTCCCATCTGCAGGCCTCACCCTTAGGAATGTGGAGAGTGGTAGCTGGCCTTCCCTGATTGGGTGTTGCGAAGGGGGTCTCTCTTGCTGTAGGCAAGGTGTAACTGCCTGTTAGTTTCCGGGAACTGAAACCTAGGCCTTCTAGATCAGAGGGGAACTCAAAGCCTGTTTGGTTTAGACTTGTGTCCTTACACTTTCTCAAAGAGTAACATACTATTGCGTACTGTTATATAGTTTACTTGTATTCAAAATATAATCTAGGGAAGGAAGAGAGAAAATGTGTAAGTGCAAATATATTTTTCTTTTTCTATGATTATATATGAATTTCATAATTATGTATATTTATGTAAACTATATATGTATATATAAATATATATGTATATATTCAGTTAACAATTCCAGTGATTCACCCATCATTTTTAATGAACAAGTAAATGCTCCTGCAGAGATTATATCTGTAATAGGCTTAATATAGATGAGTCCCTCTCCCTTGAGTACTCAGTTCCCAAATACCTCTCATAGTTGATCATCTCATATTGGACAAGGTGCTTCCAAGGCAAGTCCTGCCCCACCACACCTGGTAGGCAGCCTAGCTGGGACCGGTACCACTCCAAAGTGACTCCTGCCCTAAGGAAGAGGGAAGATAAGGCCACACACCATTGTATCCACAGTTCCTGCAGCTGAGCCCTTCAGCTGGCTGCACAGGGAGCATGTCCTGCCCCTTGAAGCACCTGCCAGTATGGCAGAGAGGCTAACTGCAGTTAGCTAGGGTGATAGCCAGCCCCACCTACAACTGTGGCCACTATAAACAGTCCTTCAACAGTGCAGGGAGCAAACCCTGCTTGTGCACCCATAGCAGGGCAAGTGGGTGATTGTACCCAGCTGGGCTGAAGGCAATCATGGCTCGGGCACCAGAGGAGGGCAAGCAGTCCACACAGGGAAAACCCCCAGAGCAGCTGGTTCTGGTGACTGGGATGGGGGAAGGTGAGGGGGTGGTACCACAGCACCTCTTCTAAACAATGTCACTACTTTCAAGACCAGAAGATGTAGCTGACATACCTACTACATAGAAACAAATGCAGAGCATTAGACAAAATGAGGAGAAAGAGGAATATGTCCCAAGTGAATGAACAAGACAATATCATGGAAAAATAAAGATATTCACTGGACTTGAGAAAAGAGTGGATAAACTCCATGAAAACTTCAACAAAGAAATAGAAAACAAAAACCAGTCAGAGTAGAAGAATTCAATAACTGAAGTACAAATTACTCTAGGGGAAATCAGCAGCAGATAAAATTGCAGAAGAATTAGTGATCTAGAAAACAGAAAGTAACAAAGCTGAATAGTTAAATAAATTTTTTTAAATGAGAATAGGCTAAGGGAACTTTGTGACATCACCAAGCATACTAACATTCATATTACGGTGATATTAGTAGGAAAAAAACAAGGCAGAAAACTTTTGAAGACATTTTTAGCTGAAAACTTCCCTAATCAGGAGAAGGACACAGACGTCCAGATCCAAGAAGCACAAAGAACTCCTAACAGGATAAACCTAAGAGGTCCACATCAAGATACACAATAATTAAAATGACAAAAAGTAATGATAGAGAACTTTAAAAGCAGCAAAGGAAAATAAAACAGTTACATACAAGGGAAACATACTGATACCATCATAAACTTTGCAGGTCAGAAGGGAGTGGTATGATACAGCCAAAGTGATGAATGTGAAAGACCTAAACCAAGAATATTTTACCTAGCAAAGTTGTCATCCAGTGAGGTTTCCATGCAGAAGGCTATATAAAGAGTTTCCCAGACAAACAAAAGTTAAAGGAATTCATTATCACTAAACCAGCCCTATAAGAAATGTTAAAGGAAATTCTTTAAATGGGAAGAAAAGCCAGCCAGCCACCCTATGTCTTTTGATTGGACCTGTTAGCCTATTTACATTTAGAGTAATTATTGATAGGTATATATTTGTTGGTATTTTTGTTTGTTTGTGTTCTGGTTGCTTTTATAATTTTTTTATGTTCCTTCTTCTTTAAGGACCATCAACTTAGTATAGACTGCTATATAATTAGGATGTGTTGAATGAACCTTATAGTAACCATAAACCAAAACCTATAATAAATACACAAAAAATAAAGCCAAAAATAGCAGTAAAGAAAGTCACCACTCACAAGGAAAGAGCAACAGAAGAAGAAAGGAAGAGAGAAATGAATGGATAAAAAAACAAGACCCATCTATATGCTGTCTACTAGTGACTCACTTTAGACCTAAAGACATATAAAGATTGAAAGTGATGGCAAAACATATATCGTGCCAATTGAAGTGCGAAAAACAAAACCTATAAAATCAAAAGCCAAGCTGGCAATACTTATATTGGGGAAAATAGATTTTACTTGTTTCTTTCATAATTGAGTTTTTATTGGTTGTTCAGGATCAAAACAGACATTTCTATTTGTACACAATTATTAACCTACATACCGAAAATCTAAAAAGTCATGTACTTGTGATTCTTTTCTAAAAGTTATTCCAGTGACCTTCCAGTTTAAAATTTGGATACAAAGTTTCCTTAACAGTATATCAGGTACCGATATCTTCAAATGTTGATATTCTATAACATTGTTAAGTCCCATTAAGTCACAATTTAATGCCATATACAGCACATACTCAAATTTTCAATCTTGCACAGCACATTCACAAATTTATTAGGAAAGTTGGACTACCATGACCAAGATGTTACAGACTGCACAAAATTCTGACAGGGGAGAGCCAAATTCTAGGAGTGGTTTTCTTTAGGCAACAATTCTACCAAAAACAACATGAGAATAGAGGTAATTTAAAATGTTCAAGACATATTAAGTGCACGACTGACTTCAAATTGCCATTTAGTGTGTTCAGTATTATAGGATACAAAAACTACCCCATCTATGGAATGTTAAGCTGACACCCAAGACAGTGAAAGCCTCCCATATTCAATACCCCACTATTTTCTGGTTGTACCTAAAATAAACAACCAGCAAATGACTTCAGCTCTTACAAAAAGCATTTACACTTAAAAAATGGGATGAGGTGGGATTCTCTCCTTCTTAAAAATGTTTCTAGAGCTACTAAAAAACTTGCATTTACAAAAGAGTTGATAAAAATACTCCTCTGGATTGTACAAGAAGGAAGACAGTGACGTGTTATATAATACAGATATAAGACATGTTATATGATATTAACCAGACTTGGCTTCTTTCTTTCCTGCTTCACCAGAGGCTGGACTCTCCACACTTTCAGTTTCTCCATTTTCTGCAGGTAAGTCTTATTTTGTTTCCTGGTTAGCCACTTCAGCCTATTTTCCCTTTGCTCCCTTTTTCCCTTTTGTTTGCACTTTTTTGCTTGAGGACTTATCCTTTTCTGGCTTCGTTTCCACTTTTGCAGGAGCAGGTTTAACTGACAACCTTGCTGACCTCCCCTGAGGCTCCTCTTTCACCACCCCCTTGGCAAAACTGACCTTCCTCTTGGGCTTCATGGAAGTGGGACAGGTGTGTGCCAGGTGCCTATGGGCCATGGTGAAACAAGAGCCTTCATGAAGCTGGGCTGCTTGGCCAGGGCCACTACTGCCACTGCCAACCTCCAAAACAGACTTTAAAACAAAGACTGTAGCAAGAGGCAAAGAAGGGCACTACACAATGAAAAAGGGATCAATCCAACAAGAGAATATAACAACTATCTATGAACCCAACATAGGAACACTTAAATACAAAAAACAAATATTAACAAACATAAGGGAGAAAGTGACAGTAATATGATAGTAGTATGTGACATTAACACGCCACTTAACATCAATGGATAGATCATCCAGCCAAAAAATAAACAAGGAAACAGTTATTTGTACCACATGTTAGATCAGATGGACATCACAGATATATACAGAATATTCCATCCCAAAATATCAGATTACATATTTTTTCCAAATACACATAGAACGTTTTTCAGGACAGATCACATGTTAGGCCACAGAACAAGTCTCAGTAAATTCAAGAAAACTAAAATCTTATCAAGCCTCTTTTCTGACAACAACAGTATAAACCTATAAATCAATTACATGAAAAAATGCACACACATAAAGGCCAACCAACATGCGACTGAACAATCAATGAGTTAACAAAGAAACCAAGAGAAAATTTTTAAAAATACATAAAAACAAATAAAAATGAAAACATAATGCTCCAAAATCTTTGGGATGAAGCCAAAGCAGCTTTAAGAGGGAATTTTATAGCAATGCAGATCTTCCTCATGAAAAATATCAAACTACCTAAGCTTATACCTAAAGGAGCTAGAAAAAGAGAAACAAAGCCCAAAGCTAGTAGAAAGAAATAAGGTTAGTGAAGAAATAAATAAAATAGATACTAAAAAAATAATAGATCAGTAAAATCAAAAGCTTGTTCCTTGAAAAGATAAACAAAATTGATAAATCTTTAGCCAGACCCATCAAGAAAAAGAGAGAACTCAAAATCAGAAATGAAGAAGGAGAAATAACAACTAATACCACATAAATATAAAGAATTACAAGAGAATATTATGAAAAATTATATGCCAACAAATTGGAAAGCTAGAAGAAATTGATAAATTCCTAGAAATATATAACCCTCCAAAACTGCATCAGAAAGAAACAAAGAATTTGAACTGATCAATTACTAGTAATAAAATCGAATTCATAATAAAAAAAACCCAACAAGCAAAAGTCCAGAATCTACCAAATCACCAGAATTTGGTGAATTCTACCAAAATTTTTTTTAAAGTTTATTTATCTTAGAGTGAAAGAGAGAGAGAGAGCAAGCATATGAACAGGGGAGGGGAGAAGAGTGTGTGAGCAGGGCAATGTGGGGGGTGGAGAGGGAGAGAGAGAGAGAGAGAGAGAGAGAGAGAGAGAGAGAGAGCGAGCGAGCACGTGCACATATCCCAAGCAGGTTCTGTGCTGTCAGCTCAGAGCCCAAAGCAGGGCTTAAACTCATTAATTGTGAGATCATAACCTGAGCCTAAATCAAGAGTCATGTGCTTAACTGACTGAGCCACCCAGGCATCCCTCTACCAAACTTTTAAAGAAGAGTTAATGCCTATTCTTCTCAAACTATTCTGAAACATCAAGGAAAAAGGAAAATTTTCAAATTCACTACAAGGTCAGCCTTATCCTGATACCAAAACCAGACAAAGACACGACCAAAAAAGAAAACTAACAGGCCAATATTCCTGATGAACATAGGTGCAAAGACACTTCATAAAATATTAGCAAATCAAATTCAACAACACATTAATCATTCAACACAATCAAGTGGAATTTATTCTGATATACAAGGGTGGTTCAATATTTGCAATCAACCAAGGCAATAAATCACATTAACAAGAGGAAAGATAAAAACTATAAGATCACCCCAATAGATACTTAGAAAGCATTTGACAAAATACAACATCTGTTTATGATAAAAATCCTGAACAAAATGGTTTAGAGGGAACATAACAAAATAAAAGTCATATATGACAAACCCACAGCTAATATCCTTGATGGTGAAAAGCAGAAAATTTTCCCTTTAAGATCAGGAAAAAAGACAAAGATGTCCCCTCTCACCACTTTTAGTCAACATAGTATTGAAGTCCTACCTGCAGCCATTAGAGAGGAAAAAGAAATAAAAGGCATTTGAATTGGTAAGGCAGAAGGAAAATTGTCACTATTTGCTGATGACATATTATATTTAGAAAACCCTAAAGACTCAACCAAAAAGCTATTATAAGTGATAAATGAATTCAGTAAATCTAGAGTACAAAATTAATATATACCAGTATTTGCATTTCTATACACCAATAATGAAGTAGTAGAGAGATAAATTAAGAAAATAAGCTCATTTACAATTACACTGAAAAGAACAAAATACCTAGGAATAAATTTAACCAAAGAAGTGAAAGACATATACTCTGAAAATTATAAGACACTGATAAAAGAAATTGAAAATGACACACAAGGAAAGGTATTCTGTGCTTATGAATTGGAAATTGTAATATTTCCAATCTACTACCCAAAGTAATCTACAGATTCAACGCAATCCTTATCAAAATACCAACATTTTTCATAGAACTAGAATAAATAGTCTTAAAAGTTATATGGAACCACAAAAGACCCCAAATAGCCAAAGCAACCTTGAAAAAGAACAAAGCTGGAGGTATCACAGGCCCGTATTTCAAACTATACTACAAGTTTAGTGTACCTCTAGCTTTCAAACTATACTACAAAGCTACAGTAATCAAAGTATGGTACTTGCACAAAAATAGACACATAGATCAACAGAACAGAGAGCCCAGAAACAAATCTATGCTTATATGATCAATTAATCTACAACAGAGGAGGCAAGAATTTACAATGGGGAAAAGACAGTCTTTTCAATAAATAATGCTGGGAAAACTGGACAGCTACATACAAAAGAATGAAATTGGACCACTTTCTTAGACCACACACAAAAGTAAATAAAAAATGCATTAAACACCTAAATGTGAGACCTGAAACCATAAAACTCCTAACACATAGGCAGTGCTCTTTTGAACATAAGCCTTAACAATGTATTTATGGATATATCTCTTTAGACAAGGGAAACAAAAGCAAAAATAAATTATTGGGACTACACCAAAATAAAAAACTTTTGCACAGCAAAGGTAACCATTACAAAAAGGCAATCTAGCGAATGGGAGAAAACATTTGCAAATGATATATCCAATAAGGGATTAATATTCAAAATATATAAAGAATTATACAACTCAACACTAATCATCATAATCATCATCATCTGACTAAAAATGGGCAGAGGACCTGGAAAGATCTTTTGTTCAAAGACTACATACTGGGGCGCCTGGGTGGCTCAGTTGGTTAAGCTTCCGACTTCGGCTCAAGTCTAATCTCACATTCGTGGATTTGAGCCCCACATCAGGCTCTGTGCTGACAGCTAGCTCAGAGCCTGGAGCCTGCTTCCGGTCTGTGCCTCCTTCTCTCTCTGCCCCTCCCCCTCTCATGCTCTCTCTCTCTCTATGTATCAAAAATAAAAATTTAAAAAACATTAAAAAAATAAACAAATAAATAGTTTATTAAAAAAAACATACTACATACCGATGGCCAACAGACACATGAGAAGATGGTCAACATCGCTTAACCATTAGGAAAATGCAAGTCAAAACCACAATGAGATATCATTTGATACTTGTTAGAATGGCTAGACTCAAAAAGACAAAGAAATGAGTGTTGGTGAGGATGTGGAGAAAAGGGAAGCATTCGTGCACTGTTGGTAGGAATGCAAACTAGCGCAGCTACTGTGGAAAATGTATAGAGACTCCTCAAAAAATTAAACATGGAGATATCACATGATCCAATAATTCCACTACTGAGTATTTCCCCAAGGAAAATAAAAACACTAAATCAAAAAGGCAAAAAGGCCCTATGTTTATTGTAGCATTATTTACAATAGCCAAAATATAGAGACAACTCAGGTATCCATGGGATAAGTGGAGAAAGGGGATGTGGTATTTATGCAATGGAATACTACTCCACCATAAGAAAGAATTATCCTACCAATCTAACAAGGATGGACTTAGAAGGTAGAATGCTAAAAGAGACTAAGTCAGACAGAAAGACAATTATCATATGATTTCACCTATATGAAGAAGAACAAAACAAATGAAGACACAAACTAAAAGTAGACTCCTAAATATAGAGAACTGGTGGTTACCAGAGGGAAGGTGGATGGAGGCATGGGCAAAATAAAGAGAATTATGAAGTACAAACTTCCAGTTATAAAATAAATAAGTCACAGAGATGAAGAGTATAGCATGTGGAATACAGTCAATAACAGTGTAATAACATTGTATGGTGATAGGTGGTGATTACACTTATAGTGAATGCTGAGGGGGAAGAAAAGAATAATTCATTCTAGGGCAGGAATTAGGACTGCCCAGTAGTCTGGGTTCTAACTACGAGAGCATTTTGAATTCAGAACCTAATTCTGAAGCAAAATGTATCTCCACTGAATATCTTTTAGTTGTATTCTCCCAAGAAACTTGTATTAACAAGTATTTATTAACAGTGTCCTCCCACCCCCACTCCAGTAACAGCTTACCCTATTCTTTGGAGAACTGCCACCCTGACTCCAATCTAAGAGGTAAAGTGAGGGCTAATCAGGTCAGGGTCTCCTTTGTCCCTCACCACAAGGAAAGTCATGTGACTCAGGACGACTATTAACCTGGTTATAATGACTTTTTCAGAGATATACACATGAGACCCAAATAAGACTCCTCAGTGTCACCTGCCAGAATTTCTTTTTACTAGAATTACCAGTATGGCCTAATGACAATAATGGACAACAGCTCTTGAGTCTTCCTATGTGTCAGATCTTAATGTTAAGAGTTTGCCATTAACATACATTACAACCTTATCTAAAACAGCAGCCCTTATCTAAAAAAACTCCATCTCCCCGTTCCCTAACCACGCTTTATGTTTCTTCATAGCTTGCACTGCTGCTGAATTAGATATATATATATATACATTTATTTCCTGACTCCTTGTATTGAAAAAACCAGTCTTTCCCTCCTACATGTCTCCTTTAGTTTTACACAGAACACTTCACTTCTGACAATTCTGATCACACATGTACCGGTTTTCCCCCACCAAGCAGTTCTTTGTGGCACCAGCTGGGAATGCCATAATTTAACCCAATGCTGACATAGTCTACCTGGAGTAAGCATCAGATCCCATAAGTCAAAAGCTCAGTCCCATGAGGCTGTCCCCACTCCAGATACAATGGCAACTAGTAGGTCCCCAAGTTACTCACAACTTCTGACGGACTTGGCTGCAAATTGGAGGTTCCCATCTCCTCCCCTTGGATTTGATTATTTGCTAGAGCAGCTCACAGAACACATGGAAACATGTTTATCAGTTTATTATAAAAGGATATGATTAAGAATGCAAAGGAACATCCAGATGGAAGAGATGCATAGGGCAAGGCATGTGGGAAGAGAAACACCACTCTCCCAGCACCTCCACCTGTCCACCTATCTGAAAGCTCTACAAACATCCTTTTGGGTTTTTATGGAGGCTTCATTTCATTGGCACGAATGATTAAATCATTTTCCGCTGGAGGTTGAACCCAACCTCCAGTCAGTCCGCCTCCTCTTCTAAGAGGTCAGAGGAAGGGAGACTAAAATTACTAATCTAATGTGTGGTTGCCTCCAAAAGCAAACCAGCCCTCATCCTTAGATGCCTTCCAAGAGTTACCTCGTTAAAATATCAAAACATACCTTTATCATGCTAATAACTTAAGACATTTGGGGGACTTAGGGAAGTTTAGGGGCTCTGTGCCAGAAACAGATGAAGACCAAATATATATTTATTATTTATTAACCATAACGTCACATTGCCAAACTAAAATTTCAGCTGTGAGGACAGAACTCCGTCAGTAATCTGTACCTAGATTGCTGGCAGGTCATGAGTTTTCAGCTAAAATTTTAATGAATGATAGCATTGTCTAATTTCATCACAAGATCCTTAGGGGACAAAGGTTGAGTTGACAGATTTGAAAGAGAATTTCATTCGGCTGCCTTCATTCTGGCCTTGAACTTTCTGGTTGGGTTCTTCTTTCCAGTTTTTCTCTTGGCTCCGGGAGAAGATCCCCAGAACAAAGCATCCCCTAATGGGATCTGAAATTACCCCCTCATGCAATAAGAACTGCAAGACAATAATTGATTTGACCTTCACTGACCACCTACAAGTACCCACCCACCTTTGCTCCATGTTTTCTTTATATAAACCTGGAAGTACTTTCAGCATTTTGGAGATAGTCTTTGAGATGTGAGTCTGCTGTCTTCCGGTGTTGGCCTCACTGAAATAAATGTCTTGTTTCATTACCACTCCTCCCTCTGCCTTCGGGTTTTGCCAGCAATGAGTGGCCAAACCTGGTCTGCTTGGGACCTCTGGGGCCAGGTGCTCTTGCACCCAGCTACAGGTTAAGTAAGTTGCACAAGACAACAATGTTAGCAAGTAAAAGAATAGAGATGTGAATTCAGATGTGTGTGACTCCATAGCCCTCACTCTGAAGCACCAACTTATACTGGTTCCCAATATATGGAAGGAGGGGCTGCCCTGAAACACTGATTGAGTAAACAAGAGGAGACAAAGAAGACGGAGGACTTTGCCCAATTCACATCTCTGGCCGGTGTTTGGCCTATCACCAGTATCTGCTAAAGCTAGAGTTTGAAGTTAAATCTGGGTTCCGTACCTGAGTCTACCACTCCACACTCAGATGACCTCAAGTCCACCTAACTTCTCACACTCTCAGTTTCTTCATTTGCTGTGTCCTAAGTGTTGCTGCAAGATTTAAATGAAATAATGGCAAAGAATTTAGAACAATTGCTGACTCCTGGTGAATTTGAAATAAACAGTAGCAGTGATCCCAAGGAGAGAAATTAGTCATAATACAAGGAAACAGCTAGGCTCTCCTCTGCCTCCAGACTACCTAAGGCTGGCTTCAAGCCAGGGTTGTTGGTCAGCCATTTGCTCATACTGTGAGCTAGGATGCAACAGAAAGTCACTCAAATCAGAGGGCTGAAATCTATTAGCAGAAGGAGGTGTCGAACGGACACAAACAGGGACGGAATGTGTTTTGTTTTGCAGAACCAGTAGTTCAGGTGTCTAGAAGACGCCTGACAGCCTCTTACGTGAATCACTTTGAGCTGGTTTGGAACTGAGGACCCTGACGAAGCTCCATCCTCCCCGAGTTGTCCTGAAGTTACCTTTTTAGCTTATGTTATTTTATTTTACTTTATTTAATTTTTTTGTGATTCTCTCTCTTAACCACTGTTTTAGAGATGTACATTTAATGTGGCATTGATTTTTAAAATCTCTATGAGAAATTTAATAATCACATGTATTCATTTTCTTTGAATATATTTTTTGAACATATTTATCATAGGTTCTTTATAGTCTATAACCATATGTATCATAGGTTCTAAAGTCTACATCTGGGTCATCTAGGAGTTAGTTTCTACCTTTAGCTCATTTTAAGGCTCAGATATTTTCCTATGAGTGAGGTTTTCCTTCATTTTTTTAACATACAGTATATGCACTAGCATGTTGACATATTAGGCAAATGCGATCAAACAGCAGTGCTCAATAGAATATGTACAAGTTCCTTAATGTATATGCAAGCTCCCTGCCCCTAAGACACTGAGTAACAGCTTCCTGTACTAACCCCACAAAGAGACGGCGTGTTGAGAGCTATCTCTCCATCTCCTTCCTTGTAACAATAAAAAGTTCTTTGCTTTCAACACTTCCTTGTGTTCAACTAAATACACCCCAATGGTGAACCTTTGAGTTCAGTTACAACAGCACAGTGCACTTCTATTCTATTTCAAAACACTTCTTGTTCCTTGTCAACGTTCCTAGATGTACAGTGAGATCCCAAATGCTGATGCTTAAAAAGGCTTTGCTTGCCATGAAGAATTCAATCACAACTGCCCAGAGGAAGGATGCGCACCTTTGCAGTGGATTATTGGACTTGTGCACCTTCCTTTTTATGGGAGCACAATCCCTCAAACATAGAGGGGTTTAAAACATATTTTCCAGATTGTCTGGCAATACATTTGAAGCTTGAGACATGTTGAAATAACTTTCTAGGCCTAATATGAAGCCATTCCTGCTCAAGGCACCAACATCTTTTGTGTCCCCTGGATATGCTCCCCTGGACCAGAAACACAGCATATCCAGGGGGCCAATCTGCAAATGCAGCCATCTCTGGGCCTTCTCACCACAAACAAGGTTGACTATGTGGCCTCAGCCAATTTAGTATTTTCTATTTTTCTCTTCTTTGTTCTTTATTCGTGGTCCTACAAAAGTCCATGGGCCATCTGCTCCCATTTTGCAGTTCTCTGAAAGGAGACTGTTTACTTCATGAAGTGTTAAATAAAGTTCGTTTGTTTTACCTAAATTGTGTTATTTTTTTTGTTGTTGTTAACATTATGTGGGGTTATTTGCCCAGGGTTATCACTATGAGGTGACAGAAGCATAGATCTCTGGCAATTAGTTGGGTAGCTGTTGATTGCTGTCTTTATATACTTTTGTCAAGACAGGTGACCATTGATTGGCACAGCTATTTTCTCTAGTTACGCATCTGCTCTAATTTTTTTAATGTTTATTTATTTTTGAGCTAGAGAGAGACAGACTGTGAGTGGGCAAAGAGAGAAGGAGACACAGAATCCCAAGCAGAATCCAGGCTCTGAGCTGTCAGCACAGAGCCCAATGCAGGGTTTGAAGCCATGAACCATGAGATCATGACCTGAGCTGAAATCAGACACTCAATTGACTGAGCCACCCTGGTGCCACTGCTGTAAGTTTTAATCAAAGACTTCTTAATTTTAAGAAATATTACATAATACTATCCTTCCCCTGAAGCAATTGCCCATTGACAGAGGAGATATATTATGAAAAGCAGTTATAATGACTTAGCTAATGAATTGGAATTGTATGAATCATCTTAACATCTGGCACATACATTTGGAAGCTGTTAGCACATTTATGTGAATGGCCATCTAGGAAGCTGAGAAGTCTCAGAGACCTACATCCTCTAGCTGGGGAACCAATGATTAAGATATTTAGTTGCAAATTTGAAAAAGAAAATATTGGAGCACCTGGGTGACTCAGTCGGTTAAACGTTCCGACTTTGGCTGAGGTCATGATCTTACGGTCGGTGGGTTCGAGCCCCATGTTGGGCTCTGTGATGACAGCTCAGAGCCTGGAGCCTCCTTCAGAGACTGTGTCTTTTTCTCTGTCTACCCCTCCTCTGTTCACGCTCTGTCTCTCTCTGTCTCTCAAAAATAAATAAATGTAAAAAAAAAATTTTTAAAGAAAAAGAAAATATCACAAAGTTACTTTGAACTTCATCTCTCTGAGTGGTCTATGATTCTACTGATGACTTGCCAAAGTTTTTAAAAAGTGGCAGGTTTACTGTAAAGAGAATTTTGTTTTAAGCCTGGAGCCTGCTTCCGGTTCTGTGTCTCCCTCTCTCTCTGCCCCTCCCCCTCTCATGCTCTGTCTCTCTCTGTATCAAAAATAAATAAAACATTAAAAAAAATGTTTAAAACAGGAAAACCATGAATTTCTAGTTACTCTGGAATCTGATTTTTAACTACGGCACAATGATCTAAGTCTTGGCAGGATGCTGGACATAATTTGAAACCATGAAGGTATAAACCCAGGGAACAATGTGTATAATTATGAATTATGTTCAAACTGACTGGGGGGATGGCTAGGAGGGATTTCTTTATTAAAATCATTGAACAGGAAAGTGCCTTTGACCACAAAAAAGGCAATTCACAACCTCTGTCCTAGTTTCCTTCCACTTTCCACTCTTATTTTAGTGCACAGTTTGCAGCAAAACCTGCTTTCGCATCTCCTGAATTTTATATATTTTTACAGAAAAGAAATGCCACCGTGTAACAAATTGCTCTAAATTTAAATGAATTAGTCTCATTTCTGGCCTCCTTATATCCACTAATATTAAAGGGAGTTTCAGATTTATATAGAATGAAGAGCAAATTCTTTCTCTTCTATTGTTCAATAATCAGGCAGTTGACATTGTCACTATTTTAAACATTCTGGGGGTAAAATTTATCTTTATGTTACATTATAAAAGTAAAGACTTTTTAAATAGCAAATAAGTATTTTAAAAGTGGAATCAGGGGTGTCTGGTTAACTCAGTTGGTTAAGCGTCCAACTTCAGCTCAGGTCATGATCTCATGGTTCCATTCGTGGGTTCAAGCCCCATGTCAGGCTCTGTGCTGACAGCTCTGAGCCTGAAGCCTGCTCTGGATTCTGTGTCTCCCTCTCTCACTTCTTCTCACTCTCTCTCTCTCTCAAAAGTAAATAAACCTTAAGAAAAAAGTGGAATAAAATAAAATTTATGTATTTTAATCACTTCAGATTAATTTAGCTGCTGGGCTATCTAAAGATGAATTTCTAGTTAAAAGAAATATAGCTATTTAAAATAAAACCATAAAATTGGAACCTATAAACCTAAGAATCCTAAAATATAGGCACATACACAAATGATAATTTTTCATGGGCTTGGGTGAAAATGTTATGTTTTCTCATAGTATTTTATTTTTTACTTATAGACTCTTGTTTTAAGAATTAAAATAAAAAGTTAAGGTTTGCCCAAAAAAATTCACAAATGAACAAGTAAACCAATGTGTGGAAACACTTCATAAATTATGAATACTAGACGTGGGGCACCTGAGTGGTTCAATTGGTTAAGCATCTGATTTTTGGTTTTGGCTCAGGTCATGATCTCACAGTTTTGTGAGTGCCAGTCCCATGTCAGGCTCTGCACTGGCGGCCCAGAGCCTACTTGGAATCCTTTCTCTCTCCCTCTCTCTGTCTTTCTCCCACTCAGGCTGTTTCTGTCTCTTTCAAAATAAATAAATAAACTTTTAAAAAATCTAAAAAAGTGGGGCACCTGGGCGGCTCAGTTGGTTGTGTCTGACTTCAGCTCAGGTTGTGATCTCACATTCATGGGCTCAAGCCCCATGTTGGGCTTTGTGCTGACAGCTCAGAGCCTGGAACCTGATTTAAATTCTATGTTTCCCTCTTTCTCTGTCTCTCCCTGTCTCTCAAAAATAAATAAATGCTAAAAAATAAAAATAAAAAACTGAAAGAATACTGGATCCAAACCCATCAATAAATAGTTTAATTGAAAATCTGTTTCATAAATAGTTGTCATTTACTTATTTCTTCATTTACCTATCGAACAAGTATTTGTTGAGTGATAGGGATCCTGCAGTGTGCTTGGGATTCAGATCTGCCCTGTGCAGGCTGGAATCTTGCAGATGGAT
Source organism: Suricata suricatta (assembly GCF_006229205.1). Lineage (NCBI taxonomy): Eukaryota > Metazoa > Chordata > Mammalia > Carnivora > Herpestidae > Suricata > Suricata suricatta. The sequence continues at coordinate 68,415,588 of NC_043706.1, read as the reverse complement.
TTTGACCCATCCCCAGAGCCATATAAATATGTATAAATATCCTAAAAGAATATGATAGAACCATTATCTTGAGATTGAGTCACAATTCCTAAGGAAGAGCCAACGAACCTGATTTATTCTTTTTCTTACCATGAATGACAGCCTGATCCAAGTGGACATTATTTCACAGGTTATTCCATATGAGAAGACACTTACCAAGGATTCAATGACAATTTGTATGGATAATATGGTCTGTGACCAAGTTCAAAATGCCACCATGGCAATCATCACCAATGCTGATGCAAAACCCCTATTCTGGCACCAAGAAACTTTCTTAGGTCCTCCCTAACACAGAGGAAATTGCACACAACATGCCACGTACACTGGATGATAACACTGGTGCCTGGGGGACAGAAACAGAACGTGAGGAAAGTAGGAATGCAAAGTTTTCTGTGCCACTCCCAAGAGCTGCAGGTTCAGAAACACAAGTGTCCCACAGAGTCCAAGGCAAGGCTGGTGCAGCTCAGAAGGAAATAGCTGCAACTTGGGCTCTGAACAAAGCCTCAGTGCTCAGAACCTGATTCTCTGGCACCTTTGTATGAGGAACAGCCAGGCGCCAACCACCAGAGGTCTTGAAAAAATTCTATGATTCTTCCTCTACTCATAGATATGTGGTGAGGCATTAAATTAGTTTTCTATGGCTGTTGTGTCAAATTACCATAGGCGCTTAGTGGCTTAAAACAACACAAATTTATTCTCTTACAGTTCTAGAAGTCAGAAGTCACAAAATGGTTCTTATGGGCTAAAATCAAGATATTGGCCTGGCCACATTCTATCCAGAAGCTCTAGAGGAGAATCCATTTCCTTGCCTTTTCCAGCTCCTAGAAGCTGCCTCTACTCCTGGGCTTGTGACCCTCTTCCCATCTTCCAAGCCAGGAATTGCACCACCCAGACCTCTGCTTCCTTTGTCAAGTCTCTTTCCCTGACTTCCCTGCCTCCCTCTATCCCTTGAAAGGGACTTAATGTTTACACTGGGCCCACCCTGATAATCCAGGATGGTTCTCCGTCTAAGAATCCTTAACTTTATCACACCTGCCAAGTCCCTTCTGCTATGTAAGGTATATACTCACAGGTTCTGGGGATTCAGATCTGGACATATTTGGGGAGACATTATTCTGTCTACTACACACATCATGGGACAAAATACTGAACTGGAAAGGTCAAAGAAGTTAACTTTAAACAATGAAGGAAGATTAGGATAGGGTGACTAGAATCTCCCCCTTCCCTCTTCTTTGCCACACATGGACTTTGGCAGGCCTAGAATGCATGGCAGTTGAAAAGAAATGCTAGCCTAGAAATACCAACAGACATACAGCTTCATAACTTATGTAAGAAAATCTCTTAGCTTATAATATTTGAAGTTCTTCTTTTAAAATCATTCAGAAGAAGGTTAAATTCTTCCTCTCTGTGGCTTCTACAGTGTCATTATGCACTGTGCAAGCTAGGGCAAAGTCCAATGTATAGGTTAGGACTTTCTCTCATTCTTTTGCTCACTCTTGCAAACTCTAATTGAAGAAAGTTCCCCAATACCTGTTTGGTTTCTGAATCCAAACTCTATTTCAGGGGCACCTGGGTGGCTCAGCTAGTTGGGCATCCAACTTTGGCTCAGGTCATGATCTCACAGTTTGTGGGTTCGAGCCCCACATAGGGCTCTGTGCTGACAGTTCAGAGCCTGGAGCCTGCTTCAGATTCTGTGTCTCCTTCTTTTTTTCCCCTCCCCCACTAATGCTCTGTTTCTCTCTGTCTCAATAATAAATAAAAACATTTAAAAAACCCCTCTATTTCAATATAATCCTCACCTGAGAGTAAACATTTCCTTGCCTGTGTCTGCCAGCCCAGGAGAAGTGGCCTAGACAGGTGACAAAGATTCCCAACTCTTCTACCAATTTAAATCTACCACTTTTAGAAATCCTTAATAAGACAGTATTGACTTATTTTAACAGTTTTGAGCCTTCCTTATGAGTGCATAATTCTCTTGTGGGTTGTCTTTTGAACCAGGTAAATATTGTTCTGTAAGAATCTATTTTCAAACATCAGACTTTAAATCCTTCTGTTCTGTTTCTTTAAATGAAATTTTCTCTACTGAGCCATAGAAGTCAAGGCAGACCAGCAATTTGAACTAGCTATTCTGTCTATTTGAATAGCTTCAGGACTAATGTGATTTTTCTAATGTCTTTAGGAAAGCAGTGTCTTATACCCTATCTGTGGTATGCTACTGTGCACTGTGAAGGCCCAGGTTAAGATACCTGTTGGTTTTTTTCCTTTGGTTTTTTTTTTTTTTTGAGAGAGAGAGAGAGACGGCACGAGCAGGGGAGGGTCAGAGAGAGAGGGAGACACAGAATCTGAAACAGGCTCCAGGCTCTGAGCTAGCCACCAGCACAGAGCCCGACACGGGGCTCGAACCCATGAATTGCAAGAGCATGACCTGATTGAAGCCGAAGCTTAACTGACTGAGCCACCCAGGCGCCCCTAAGATACCTGGTTCTTACAGTGTACAATGATACCTACCTGTGCACTGGAATACATCATTTGTAGGGCAGGAAATGGCCGATGAAGCTGGGAAGATGCTGTCAAACTCATGAAACAAAGAGAAAAATAAGAAGAAAAAAATGCCCTGCCTACCTTTCATCCATCTGCTTGCCACTGTCCCCCAACCCCCATCACATAATTGAGCCCGATGGAGGTAGCTGTCCCGCTGGATCTCTGTTTCCTCATCTGTAACATTAGGAAGCACCCTCCAACTCTTAAAGATCCATGAATTTACGTGCATGACCCTCCTCCTCTTTGGTCTAGGAAGCCAGCTATTCATTTATATCATTTCTTCTTTGAGGCTCTGAGTTCACCTTGAAAAGTCCAGACCCTTGGCCATCCTTTCCCGGAACTACCCTTGGCCTCTGTCCTTGGATAGACAAGAATTGTTAGTCCTAGCTTCAAGAGTAAGTCCTTCACCCTATCTCTGAGCTTGGTTCTACATTCCAACTTCCCACACCCAGGCTCTTGGCCAAGCTTACTGAACACACAAAACTTAAGTTTTCTAACTTAGAATTCTAGTTGTGTTTTCTTACTAAAATTTAAAATTTGGTTTAATCTGCTTTCTCAGACATATAGCCCCACCCTGGTCCAAATATTACTTGTCTGACTTAGAATAACATTTTAAAAATTAATGGTAACCGATGAGACAGAAAGCGTGGTGTGCTGTGCTCTGCTCTTAGCAATCTCTAATCCCAGAGTAGTTAAGCGTGTGCACATGTGTCTGGTGCAACAAAATGGAGTTGATGATTTATGGAGCAATATTTCAATCAGTGACTTAAACCTTGATGTCTGGTTCACTGGAGCACAATTCCCACATTAGACAATGTGTCTGAATGGAAGGAATAAGGCTGGGTTAAGCCTCTGTGTGATGCTCAGTGTCCTGTTATTCTGCCACTGCTAAGGAGGAAAGTATCCACTCAGGACGTGCAATCTTCTGGGCTATAGAATCTGCAGGGTCCTTGCGAAAGCACAGGTGCGGAAAGGAAGAGTGCTTGAAGAGCTGACTGTATCCTTTGATTTTAGTAGAGGTCTTTGTCTAATGCCAGGAATCAAATGGGACAGAAATGTCATCCAATTTATTGCAAGCCTCTGTTTTATAAAAGGTTTGTAAAATATTTTTTTAAGCATAAATCTTTTTAAAGGCATTGGTGGTAACCATGCCTGCGTCGCTAAAAATCCCAGGGCAAAAGTGAGTTGCTGACCAGCTGTTAACAGCTGAGGAAAGACCAGAGTATAATAAATAGGTGTAACAGATCAACAGCCCAAACGCTATAATAAAACTTAAAGGATGACTATTAAAACTACTTAACCTCAACTTGAACCTGTCTTTAATTCCTAATGTAACTATATCAAATATTTATAATCATATTTTTGCTCTAATCATTTCCTTCCCCCATTCTCCTTTTCCCAGTAGGAATCAATTCAGTTCTATAACCAAAATTTAAAATCTGAGGTACTATATGTAATTAGTGAATAAAAAGAATACTTTTAAGATCCAGAAAAATGCCATCACATGGCTCTTTTAGGAAATGACTGCATATGATTTGAAAACAAAATTCAGGTCCTCTAAGAAAACTAATATCAGAATAAAACTATGCCATTATAGCCAATAAATAAAATGCAGTTTTTAAAAAAAAGAGTCATCACTATTAATATGATTTTTATCCAAGTTGAAGGTCAAAGTTAATATTAGGGTAGAAAACTGGAAGAGAAGACAAACATTTCTGTAACATCTGCATTCTAAACACCTGAAAGAAAACTGGATTCAAAACAATGATTTCTAGGAAAATGAAATTCAAGGTTTTCGGGAAAAATTATTTAATGGTGGTTCTGTGTAGAAGTCACTTTTGCATCTTTGAACAAAAATACAGCTTTTGTTTAAGGTTTATTAGAAGTAATTAAGAAAGTGAGTTACTAGAGGAAAAAACTAAAACTATTGCTAAGACAGTAACACTGAACAATCCTATGTCAGGTGATGGGACATTTCCCAGTTAGGAGTTGTGCTTTACACTCCTGAACCTCTACGCTCAACTGTTTTATGTCACTCAATTCCTTATTTGGTCATTTTTATGGAGCAAGAATGAATGATGCTGTCTGATTATTTAGCATCAATGAGAGTCATTCATTTGGAGTGGAATAGTTTTCTAAGTGCAAACCACTATGAGACATGTGCATCCATGCATTGATGGTATGCATCTGGATAATTTTTAAAAAACTATCTCAATTGAAATCTGGGTAAGGAAAGAGTAAGGAGAATAATATAAGCACTTGAATAACCCTCAAGGATTTAAATCATTCAAAAGAGAGACCATGAGGTCCCTTAACTGTGGTGATAGAATTCAGTGTGCTGGAAAAACGTCAGTAAAATACTGTGTAGCTGTGACCTAGCACCCAGAGTGCTACAATAGTCCATTAAGTTCTTTAAAAAACAATTATGCTTTATGCTCCTTTACTTTAAAAAGACTTTTTTCTCGATTATGTTATCATTGTGGCATAAAAAATTCACATTTCCATTTTACAAGGTTCAGTAAGATCTGCCTCACGTCAGATGTATTTTTGTGGCTTCCAAATAACTTGTGAAATGCCAGCTATGTTCTTACATGGTCTCAGCCATAGGTGATCAGAATTGCAGTTTATGAGATCAGACCTCAGAATGCATAGTACTGTGTGGTTGTAATCATTCTTCAACCCAGATTATGTTCTCTTGTCCACACTACAGCTTTTTCCCAAATTCTTTTGTCTTCTGCCTCTTCACAAGGTCAGGGATGACATTGGAAATAATGCTGTGAGCAAACCACGCAAGGACAGACTCATCAGTGGTTCTAAAAGTAGTGTCCGGAGAAACAGCTGAGATACTAATGGAATAAAAAGCCCTGCCTCTCAGCCTGGTGCTGGAGCCTCTTCTCCAAGCTAGATCAACGTGGTAGGAGAGCTCACTGCCTATCTAGGTCATGTCACCTTCAATTAAGATGTAATTACTATCCTGGCAGTCTACCCCTTACCAAGGATAAACAGGTGGGTGCAGTTGGCAGTAACTGATCTCTTTTTCTGACTCATAAAGAATCTGGCACACTCCCCACAATGGCTGGCAAGTCTTAGAAGCCCCAGTCATCAGACAATTCCTTGATTGTGACTGGATTAGTCCTGGAGGCTAGAAGTGCCTGGTAAGAAAAGGGACATAAAAATTGGAATATTTTCCAGTTATATTTGGCATTTTAGTAGAAATAAAACTGGGATCACATTAGAATTTTAATGAAGAGAGTTTTTCACTAGAGTCTTAATTAGAATAGCAGGTTCTACTCTCTCTTCATCTTTCTTTTGCCGTACAACTCTTACCTAGAAATCGGTGCGTATTCACTGTGTGGTGAGGACCATACATGCTCACAAATGAGAATCTGTGAGTTAAACCTGCTGGACTAGGAAAACAAGTAATTATCTGAAAAATTCTAGCCCCTAATCTTTTGTGTCCTGCACTGCTCAGATAACTCAGGTGGAGATGGGGGCTTCTAAATGGTCTCAAAATTGCTTCAATATCCTTTGCTAGGGGAGATTTTGTTGTATCATGCTTTTTTCGCTGAAAGATGTCTCAAACAAGAATGAGGCTAGATAGACATTGTCCTGGTGGGCATGGATTTTCTGAGAGATTAGTGTAATTGCGTGTGTTTCTCTTCACTGGTCATTGTTGGCAACACCCTCAGAATGCTGATCTGAGGACTCAGCTTAATTTGAGCCCCATGCAAAACTGTTATGGAGGAATAGATCCTGGTGAGAAGAGCATAAAACCTGTGGTCAGCTAGACCTGGGCTCCTCGCCTGGCTCTTCCACCTGCTTCCTATATATGTAATTCTTCTAGTTCTAGTTCCTAGTCCCTGATCCGAGAGAGGACAAGCTTCATAGGATTGTTGTGATGGTCAGATGAGATGGCCTACATTTACATCTAACAGTGCCTGGGAAACACAAGCAGTTAGCATCTCATTTCCCTTCTTGACCACATAGGAAGGATGGCCATGCATTCTGGTTTCCTGTTTTGTCAGTATAATTATTAACAGTGCCCCAAATGTCCCAGTTAGGATGACAAATTACATAGTAACTCAATACCCAAGTAAAGGAGGTTTGATGACATCCCTTTATCTTTGTCAGGGACCTTTAGTGGCAAAGAATGAGACCCACTCTAGCCAGCTAAAGCATGGAGAGGGATTAACGTATATGGTACAGAGGTAGTTCACCACACAGCCAGACTCCATCAGGGGCAAGAACTCAGATATTGAAGTCCCTGCTTTTCTCTTTCCAGAAGTGCATGTTCCCTTGATTGCTTCTCCTTGCACATCTGGTTTTGTCTTTTCTCTTTGGTGCACTGGCTTTCCTTGCTTTAGCATGCATATGGCTACCATTATCTCCAGCTTTATATCATCTTCAGCTCACAATGACTAAAATCAGACCTTGAACCCTGACTTCAATATTCCTGAATAAAAGGATTCCTGGATTTTTTTTATATACACAAATACATTCCAAATGCATTGCTTTGGTTCTTGTATCTGCCTATAGCCAACTCACCTGTGACTGCGAAAGAGTGTCACATGGTTGGCTCCCCTATTTAGCAGGTCTCTGTGAGCATTTCCTCTGTAAAGGGAGCCTGGAAAGTTTCTCTAACAAAGACTGAAGGATGGAGAATAAATAGTTGATGGAGGAAAAGTTGACCTCTCTAGTAACTCCGTCTCTTACATATATTATTCTGACATCCCACAAACGCACACACCTACTCTTGCTCAACAGAAATTATTTCTATGCTTCCAGAATTCAATCAAACTTATGCTTCTGGGGTCTCATTACTTCAAGTATTTCCTTTCGGCTGGTGAATTTAAGCTAATAAATTCATCTGTCCTCACGTGCTCATATTTGGCAGGGAATGTTAATGTCCCTCACCACTACCAGTCAGCATGTTTTTGTTTTCCCAGAGACAAGGTACCTTCAACTAGTGCACCTCAAACTTTTCCAATGGAGTAACCTATGAGGATTCATAGAAAGAATTCATATGCTTGGACTTTTGGGATTATACCATAAAGCAAACATGAAGTTTCTCACATTTGAGCTTGTCAACTCAGTTAAAATTTACATTTTATAAAATATCAATATTTGTTCTGATAAAACTTTTTCCCTCATAATTTGGCATGAAACCACTGTTCTTGAACAACATACCATGATTCTCCTATCATTATTTCCAAGCACACTGCCACATACCTGCCAAGCTGTGCATAACCTAGTTGGACAAATGTGCATTTAGCTCAGTAAGAGAGAAATATAATAGTGGAAACCTAAGCATTAGGATAATTGAGTGGCAGATCCATTTTGGATTAGAAGACCTTTGCTTTGGTCTCTTAGACTACGTAACATTTGAACATTGGTGTTGAGTCTGAATGATATTCATCCTTTGTTCCACTCTCTAAATGTAGATACTGCTTCTAATCCTAGCTCTATCTGGGTTCTTTTCCCAACTGCCTAACTAGCTGTGGGATTTTGAGCAAATTACTAGATTTCTCTTTATCCCAGTTTCCTTATGTCTATGTCAGAGAGGTTAATAAAGGACTACTAGAAGAAGTGAGAAACCATATGTCAACTACCTGGTATGGTGTCTGGCACATGTTCTGTTCTTTCTTTCCTATCTTCCTTATGCACAGAGTTTGTGCTCACTTGCTCACTCTCATGCTCTCTCTCTCATTTCCCATCAACTCACACCCTTTGTTACTCACATAAATATACTTGTTTCTTTTGTTAAAATATCTTATTCTGGAGACTTAGGAGGAAAAAAACAGACAGCACTAAAAATCAGGCTGGATTCCTGCACAGCTGAGTGTGGCCACTTATTTCCTCTATACAAATGTAAAGGAAATGTTTCTTGTACTGTCACTCACATCCACCCTTTCTTCCCTCTTCTACTTTCACATACCATATGGAACCCAGAAATGAAAGGTTACCAAAGAAAGCTGGCATAAGCAATTTCAGAATTTAAGGCTTTAAAGGAAAAGCATCTAAAAGGACCATCCGGTCCTGGAAAGGCTACAGATGACATAAAGAAAGCACTAGTGACTACCTTTGGGGATCTCTCTGGGCTCACCTCCGGTTTTGTGCCTAGTTTCCACCTTTCTACCAAGCCCATGGCCCAGTATCTCTCCCCTTGATCCTCCTCTGCCAGCTCTGGCTCTTGGAAGCCCAGGCTGGTTTCTGCTTGTCCAGAAGGCAGGATGAAGGCAGAAGTGCATTTCACCTTCCTGTTAAATTCTTCCCGAATGAATTCTCAGAGAACAATGTAACAGGGACTCAAAACTTGGGGCCCAGGGAAGGAAGAAACTCTTTCCGTAATTGGAAAGATTTTCCCAAGCACTATTACCTAAGTAAGGATAGAGCAAGATGGTAGAAGACTACTGCAAGACCACAAAGAGAAGGCCACAGTCCAGGACTACAGCAGCTTCTCCTTCTGTTGTTTCAAGGACATGGAAAGCAAACCAACCTGGTAGTTTCTTGAAGACCCTTAGCTTCAAGGCTATGTTATATTGTAAATGAGGACAGCATGTCAACTCTCTGGCACTCATTCACCCTCCTTCTCTGCTCCTAAACCACCACACAAGGTGGAATCCCAAGGCAGGAGAGTGGCAAGGAGAACCACTACCTGTAAGAGCCTGATAAAGGGATTGTCTCAGTTTAGGGAGAACCAGGAATTTGTAAGTCAGCTTTTGTCATAAAAATCCTGAGTAAACCACAGCTCAGTGGCTAACAACAAGAAGCATTTATTCTCTCACACTCAAGGATCTGGATATCAGCTCGGGTCTGCTTATCTTGGCTGCATGCTAGGTTCAGGCCTGTTGTACGTGTGTCGATTCTGGAGCCAAGGCTAAAGATGTTACTGGAAGCATCTCATAGTTGATCACAGGGGCTCAAGAGCCAAGCAGAATTGAGCACTTACATTTAAAGCTTGAGCCACATCCTCCAACATTTCACTGATCACAGCATGTCACATGGCGAAGCCTAACGTCAATGGGACTAAGGAATTATACTTTACCCTGAGGAGAGAGACTCGAAAGATTATTGGCTAATCAACAATCCATCTTATTACATCAGGTTTAGCCAAGTGAGGTACCCACTACCAATTTATTGAGTCTTAATAGCTTAGAATTGGAAGTTAATCATCATCTAGCACAAACTTCCTTCCCTAATACAGGGATACCCTCCATAGCATTTCTGAGAGGTA